>NW_024062294.1:0-154668 GCF_006381635.1 Hibiscus syriacus | reverse complement strand
CCTTATAAGAAATTCGTCCTCAAATTTCACTGCACATCTTATAAGAACATCTTCTAATGTTCTTATGGTGACAATTGTCCACCATACTCTAACTTACCAAAGTAGTAACAAAACTACTCAATTAACATCTCCACTTTGAAGAAATGAAAACCTTCTATCATATCATTCACCAAAGGTATATAACAATAGAACAGTCCTCAAATCCACCCTTAAACTTGGGTGCTCGCAACTTTATCAACTAATTGATACATTCATTCTATAGTTAAGAAGTATAAATTGAAAACACATCAGAACATTCTTCAACATAAAGAATATTTCCAAATGTTATACAGGCACTTCCTGAGGTGTTCGCTCTTCTCCCTGCCTGGCCAGGCAGGTGAATGCTTTACCTTCAGGTTTATTACCTTTCACTTCTTTCGAGCTCTTATCATACTTCTATATCACATATAATCTATTTTTATTAGCAAGACAACATACTCCTACACTATCATATCAGAATTTTTCACTTTGATTTGGCATGTATACTTTTTAAAACACGTCTGACTTCGATTTAAGCCTAGAATCGGCTAAACTGTAGCTATGATACCATTAAATGTAACACCCCCACCCATATCCGACCCGGATACGAGTCCGAAGTGTCACATTGACTTTTCAAACATTATTCGTAAAATATTGAGTAATTTAAAAACTTTTATAACATTCACTTATTCAAAACGTTTACAAAACTATTCAGAGTTATACAATATTCTTTTGAATACATGCCAACTAGAACTTTATATATTAAAGTACATATTATCACCTCTTTTCTGATCTGACATTGAGTAAGGAGAACTGACCTGTCTTACTCCACATCGCTCTTTACTCCTCTCCATACCTACGTGTAAATCACTTACACGCTATGTCGTTGACTTAGTGAGGCATATAAAACATATAATAAAACCACAAACCATTTCATATAACATAATGCATACTTATACTATATCATATACTTATCAGTACTCATATATTACTAACTTTTCTTTCTATCATGTAAGCATATATTGAACCTTTCTATAACTCACCATCGAGTATCCATGTCATTTCACAACAAAGCATATATATTATCATAACAATTTTTTATCTTTAAAGCCCTTTCATTAACCCATGTATACATTTGAGAAATTAAGGTATGTGAGTACATTGAGGTTGTGCACTAATGTTGTCCCCACTGCTCGTATCAATTCCCTCATGGGGCACCGAACCGAACTTATCAGTATTCGTCCCGAAGGACCAGTCCATAGATCCCGAAGAACCTAGGTAAACAGTCCATATGTCCCAAAGAACATAGGTAAATAGTCCATAGTCCCGAAGAACATAGGTAAACAGTCCATATGTCCCGAAAAACATAGGTAACAGTCCATATGTCCGAAGAACATAGGTAAACCCTCGACCCTTGCATGCCAACTATACACTAGCTCTTATCACATAACATGTGCATTAACATTCATAACAGTTCAATTTACTTATTCATATCCTCTTATAAACATATATCTTTTCTTTCAGTCACGTAGCAATGTACGTGTAATCATTGATCTTATAATCACATGTTCATTCTTTTCGGTCACATATCATATATATGTGTAAACATATATCTAATATCATATAACACGCATCACAAATGCATGTATTCACATAAATCATTTCTTATAGCTTTATTCATATCACATATTCATATAAGCTCATCTTATTTCACATACTTCCATATAACTTATATATCTCATAATCACACAAATCATAACATTGACACCAATCAAATACATTTAGGAGTACTTCTTACCATAGTAACTCCATCACTGGCTCATCACAAGCCAAATTTTTATTCAATATAAGTACAATTAAATTGCACTCACCTTAGCTTTGCTTTGATTTGATTATAATCCTCAATTGATCCGGAACGGGTCACGTTCTATATCTACATCATCATACATAGATCTATTAGTATTATAACTAATATACTCTAATGGTTCTCTCCTTAGACTAAGAAAAATGACAATTTCATCTTTCAATGAAAGTATGCATCGATGCACTACTGATGCATCGGTGCATAAAATGCATTCGATTTGTATTATTACTGGTATGCATCAATGCAGAATTGCATTCGATGTTTTTATTTTAAAAGAGTACATCGATGCACTACCAATGCATCAATACACCTTCAAACAATTTCTGGTTTTAACCTTGATGCATGCACTATGAATGTGCATCGATGCACTCTGCCCAAAACCTCTTTTTAAACTAGAAAATCATCAACTCTTCACTCAAATGCTCATTTCATCCCCTTTCAATTCCTAACTTTCATATACATATTTTGGGGTATTACACCTCTTCACTGACCAAAATTTTGGGGTATTACACCTCTTCTTAAATATTTTAGCTCTATGTGGGTTCGACATCCAAAGCTTAACAGCTTCCACTTTATTACTATGATACGATAGTGTATGCTTGCACTTTGTTGTAGCATTATTATTATCAACATCATTCTACATGCTTTAAATGATCAAGTATGAAATTTTGAGAATATTGATTTTTTTGTGTAGCACAAGTGTATATGATACATGTTTAGGACTTCTAGAGCCTTCGTGTATGTTTGACTATAAGCATTAGATGTGCAAATTAAAGGAATAATTTGATGTTTCAACTTTACATTCATGCGTATAAAGTAACCTCTAATTCATTAAAATTTATTTTTATGCTATTCAATGTCACAGGTTTCATGAAATCTCGTCTCTCGAAGGATTGATCCCTTGCCTAGCAACGGTCACAATTTTGAAAAAAGATCTATCCTCACGTCATAAATATTTTGTATCTTTGTAGGTAATGAATCTATTGCATCCCTAATTGCTCCTAATGGCTAGTAATCATAGATATTATATAAAAAACAAAAAACATATCAACAATAATAAGAAACATTATTGCAAGCATATAATAGCATTAAAGAGTTTAGTAGAGCTTAATTGTTATATTTTTCATTGTAAAACACTTTTGAGCTTCATTGTCAATATTGATCAAGTGTAATTTAGATGAGTGCTTAATTTGTACAAACAAATTTACCTAAATTGAGTTTTTCTTTAGTTTGTTAAATTTATAATTATTCTTTATGAGAGAATATACTCAATTTTGTGGTATAAATCTTGAGAGATTTTGAAAGGTTACATGTTATCCTTAAATGTAAGTAAATATATTGGATTTGAGAAACCCTTAGTGTGGATAGCTAAAGTAGTGGATGTACACTTAGTTGAGAAATCAAACCACTTTAAATCATTGCACAATTATTTTTTCTTTTGATTACTTTCATCACAAAATTTTCAAAGGTCAATTCACCCTCTCTCTTGGCATATTTTGATTGATCCATAGAACTAACATACAAGAGTATCATTTTGTTAATTTGAATCTTGAAGTTGTGTGTCAATGTGAGTCTTATCATGTTTGAATGATAAGGATTTTCGATTTATTTGTTTATCCATGGTGATGGTTTGAAAACTTATAGCTGGGGTAAGTTGATATGTAAATGCATATGATGATTATGTTATGGTAAGTTTTGGATGAATGTAAGCTTAGTTGATGTCATATGTAATAAAGCATAAATGCAATGATATGCTTAAAATGTCTAAAAAATGAGGTTTGTTCATATGAATAGTAAATGAAGAACTTGAGCATGTTTGTTCTTGTCAAATTTACATGATATGATACATTTTGCATCATGGCATATTAAAAACATGAGACATGTTATATACTCTATTTCATGATCATTGGAATATACCCGTATGACTTACATGAATGATAGAATGATTATGAAAGTTTTTAGTAAGATGAACAAGGCTAAAATTTCATGAATGAACTCATCATGCTTGATTTGATAAGTTGAAAATGTAATGCATTGATTAGAGTTAAAATGTGATAATCATGTTTTAAATATATCTATATGTGATAGAATACATGTTGGTAAGGTTTCATAATAATTAGGTATGAAAAGTTTGAATATAGGGTGATAAAATCAAAATTTAATTATCTAAAAAATATTTATTTTTTTCATTATGAGGCTTAGTGTCAATACCTACAAATATTTTTTAACAAATCCTAAATCTAATCCTAATCCTAATCCTACCTAGAGGCTAGAGGGGAGGGGAAGGAACACTAGGGGAAAGAAAAGGAGTGCTCCTAGTGGGTCTAGAACCAATGCCCTAAAGGATATGAAGGAACAAAGATGAGCAATATGACCAATCGACCAAGTATGCTTGCTTTACTTACACAATATATTGATTCCTCTTGAATAAATTTTGATTTTTAAAAAAATCAAACATGATTTTGGTCGGATATCAAGCCAAAGATCTTGATACATACAACTTAATAGAGTACATAAACTATAGTATTGATATAAGAAGTGTTTTTCAGTAAACTTTTCATATGCATGCTCAAATATTTTTCTAGAAGGGAACTTTTCAATGCCTCTACCCAAATATATTTGTTAATGGTCTTTCTATTTATTTATTTTTTTTTGTGATAAAACATTTTAAATTGTTTATCAAAATCCACTACAATAAAGGGAACAATTAATATAAAATCGTCGTTGTTTATAACATATTTTTTAGACATAAAATACGAGCAAAGTTGTAGAGACAGAAAATAAAATACACAAATAGTCTTTTGAGTATAATATACTTCTTTGTTGAGTCCTCAACTATTAAAAATTACAAGATGATCCTTCAATTATAGAATGTTACTTTGTTGAGTCCTTCACTATTAAAAGTAACATAATTGACTATTCATATGTTCCAAATTCGTTATTTTTCGTTTATAATAAAATATAATCATAGAACTGTTTGAGTTGTATAATTGTTTGAGATTCTAGAATCAATTTTATCATATCACTGTCAACTGGTTAATGCCTAGCACATAATGTCATCAATCTTTTAAAGGAAAAGGACAAGTTTGAAATATTTGAATAGTTGGATGACTAATTCGTAACTTTTAATAGTCGGTGACTCAACAAAACAACGTCCTATAATTGAAAGATTATTTTGTAAATTTTAATAATCAAGGAACTCAACAAAATAACATCTTATAATAGGAACACCATTTGTGTTACCCTTCATTTTAAAGCTCGAATATAACTGGCCAAAAATGAAAAACCCCAATATCAAATTCTTGGTTTCGTACTGGACATGACATTCCAAAAACATTTTTTTAAATGTACATATCAATGTAAGGAAAATTCCACATACACCCAAGTATTGTAACAAAGGCTCCATTAATTGGATTATGAGCCCACAAAAAAAAAGGTGCACAACAAACCATTCCAGTTTCAAACCAAAATGTTTCAACCCATCATTTTAAAATCTCAAGTTGATGTTGGAATACCTAATTCCTTAATTTGTATGGATGATCTCAACAAACTATCATCAATTTCATTCAGCTCATTCATGTCAAGTTCATCATCATCATCATCTAGAAGGATAACTTCAGAATCACTAGCTGCACTAGTTCCACTGCTCGACCCAACTATTGCTCTGAGTCATCCTTAACCTGAAATTAACGACAATGAAAGGATCTAAGATGAAATAAATGAGATACATTAATTTGGAGTATTCGTGATCCATGACCTCTATAAAACTATGAGTTTTAACCCACAACAAATTAGGTGATTTTAGAATTGACTCAAATTGGGCTAAATTCAATTGTATTAAAATAAAATCAAATTACACTGATATATATATATATACACTCTACATGACATTAAATAAAGAAACTTACTAATCCTAGAAATATTGACCTAAAACTAATTCCTTACAATCAGAAATTACAATGACTCAATTACTACAAAATCTCCTAGCTAAGTACAACTATATACGCACGGTTTCCCTTATTTAGGGAACTGGATTTTTCCACACTCTCCCTCAAGCAGGTGAATGGATATCATCCATTCCAAGCTTGTTTACTTGTCTCTAAAAATATTCCCAAACAACCCTTTGGTTAGTATATCCGCTAGCTGATCATTAGTGGACACAAATGGAGTACAAATCAAGCCAATGTCAAGCTTCTCCTTTATAAAATGCCTGTCAACTTTAATGTGTTTCGTATGGTCATGTTAAAATGGACTATGTGCAATATTAAAAGTTGATTTATTGTAACAATAAAGCTTCATTGGATCTTCCCATTTGACTTTAAAATCTTCCAAGATGATTTTTAGCCATAATAACTCGCAAATCCTAAGTGTCATTGCTCCAAATTCAACTTCTGCACTGGATCTGGCTACAACATTATGTTTTTTACTCCTCCAAGTAACAAGGTTGCCTCCTAGGAAAGTGAAATAACCGAGGTTGATCTTTTATCAGCTATATACCATTCATAATCTGTATCAGTGTAGGCTTAAGGGTTAGCTTATCTCTTTTCATAAATAAAATTCCTCTGCCTGACATGCCTTTCAAGTATTACAGAATATGATACACAACCCTAAGATACAATTCTTTGGTGTTGTACATGAAATGACTTACAAAATTGATCGCATAGTCTATGTTTGCTCTAGTGTGTAACAAGTAGATAAGCTTTCCCACAAGTCTCTTATAGGAGCCTTTCACAACATCTTTTAGAGTATCTCCAAGCCTATAGTTGAACTTTATAGGAGTCTCTGTTGGTTTGCATCCTAACTTCCTTGTCTCCATCAACAAGTCTATTATGTATTATATATATATATATATATAAAGATCGCTTCCTAAGATTATGCTACCTCAATGCCAAGAAATTACTTTAACTTACCTATGTCTTTGACTTTGAATTCTTTCACTATACACTTCTTTAAATTCTTAATTCCTTCAAAATAATCACCAGTCACTATAATATCGTCAATATAGACTAATAAAGCATTCACTCCCCTAAAGCTGAGTGCTTCACAACTAAGGTATGATCGCCTTGCCTCTGTTATATCCTAACTTGAGTATTAACTTCGCAAACCATCCAAACAAAATTCTTGGAGGCTATTTTAGTCCATATAGTGCCTTCTTCAATCTACATACTACTTGTCCTGTATTTGAACCAAACCAATGTGGGACATCCATGTACACCTCTTCCTTTAGATCACCATGTAAAAAGACATTTTTGATGTCAAATGGCTATAATTTCTAGCCACTATTGGCAGCCAATGACAACAATGTTTTCACAGTGTTCATCTTGCAATAGGAGCAACTAACTCAAGGTAATATATTTTGTACGTTTGAGTGTAGCCTTTAGTAACTAGTCTTGCTTTTACCTCTTTAATGAACCATTTGACTTTTATTTTACTGTGAATGCCTCAAATACAGTTTTGGGAATAGAGATTGTGTTTAGGCTAGTGCGAAAGACTTTTTGATTATAAGACATATTCTTGTATGACATGAATAAGTAAAGAGGGGTTTTGTGCATACTCTAGTCATTTTCTAATAGCTAGGAATATTATAGTAAATTGATCAGGATTTTAGTGGCATGATCTTTCTTAGAAATAGGTTCAACAATTAGCTCGCCAAGTCCAAGAACATGGCTTGAATTAGGTGATTGAACCGACACAAGTGCATTCTTCCTCGAATCAACCATAAATAGAGGAGTAGTATCTTGAATCAGTTCTTGTGACTTGGGTGTATGGGGCTCTGACTCCTCATGTCATATTGATTCAAACTGACCATTTGGCTCGGGTTGGAATGGCTCAAGCTGGTTAACAGGAAAGAACCGAGTGTTTGACTAGGCAATAGAGACATGAACTAAGGAAAAGATAGAAAATCAAGGAGAAAAAGGTCATTGTCCTTATCTTCCATGAATGAAATCTACCCTTGGAGAAGGATGAGTAAAGTAAATATTTTCTTCTGCAAAAGTGACATCAACCGACATGTAGAATTTTTTATTGGAGGATGATAGCATTTATACCCCTTTTGGGTGGAAGAATAACCAAGAAATAAACATTTGATAGCTTGTGAATCAAGTTTACCCCTGTTTTGGGAATAAATATGGAAACGAAACACAAATAAATAGGACTTTAAAAATTAAGAACCTATGTAGGCATTCTATTTACCATATGAGTAGTGATAACTCCGTAAAAATGTCATATTTGGGACCTTTTCACTTAAGTTATTGAATGTCTAAGAGCCTATATAGGATCATATAGATGCATTTAGGAGCATATAGTTGGATGTGGTGGAAATATGTTTGTTGCGGTATTTTATTTTGTAATCAGGGACCACGTGCTGCTGCTGCTGATTTTGCTAGACCACTCCCTGCTATAGCTGATTTCTGGAACACCACCTGCTGTAGCCTGATCTTATCAGGTAATCAACCAGCCTCCTAGGATGGACCACTGCCTACTGCTCAGGGGACCACAGCCACCTCTGTTCACCTCCCTCACGTGAATTTAACAGGTTTGGGGTATCCTAGGAATTTTGACACAAATTCCTAGGTTTATTCTCCCCTATAAATAGTAGATGAAACCACCTTAAAAGAGACTTTAGACACGCCGCCTTAAGCCAGAAAATTTAGAGGAAAAAGGTCTCTCATTTCTCACCTATCCTATTTACCGTAGCATTCCTCCGTTGACAAGCTAGAGGGATTGGTGAACTAGGCGTTCGATATGAGCTAGTTCACTGGGGTAGTTCGTGGTGGCAGAGGGAAACTCCGCCAGTGCTTGTCAAAGGCTTTTCCTCCATCCCTTTGCTATTTGCTTTCATTTTTTTCATTTGGGTTGTAAGGAACATATTAACTTCTTGCTTTGTGCTTGAAACATTCGAACTCCATCATGAACTAATCTTATTTAGTGAGAGTTCATTTGGATATTTAAGTTTTACTTTAATGAATAGTTGTTTTTGTATGTGATTTGTTTTGTTTATGAAGTTTAATGCCTTAAGGTTGTAGGAGCTATGAGAGTAGTCATTCCTTATGAAATTACTTAATGTTCAAGAGAATGACTAAGTAGCACAACCTTAGTGTTTGAGAGAAACTAGGGATGAACCATATAAGCAAGGGTTCTAGGAAGTAACTAGGCATAATCCACCTTAGCGATAGTATAGGGAACCCTTAGTAAACTCTGTCGGGCAGATAAGGTATAGAATTAAGACCATCCTGAGAAGTAGACTTAAAATTCCTAAGTTACTCCTATCATTCATTCCCATAGTAGCTTCTCGTGTGAGGAGTTTAAAGTCGTTATAATCAAATCCAACATTTACATTTTGTTTTGTCTTTACATTTTCATTTATTTGCACCGAACATAGTATAATTTTCCATGCCATCTCCATTTGCTACCATATTACCATTATTCCATTTCCACAACATCCATTTCATCTTTCCACAACATTCTCATTTGTATACACCATCACTAACTATACTTAGGTGAAATAGTAAATTGTTGTGATTAAGTTTATAATTTTCCTCAAATCCCTGTGGATACGATACTCAGTCATCACTGTATTACTTGTTCATTGTGTATACTTGTACATATTTTCGCAATCATATATATAGTAATCACAATTCACAGACAAGTTTTTGGCACCGTTGTCGAGGATTGGCAATGAAAGTTAATTAGTTTTGTCATAGCATTTGTATTTTACTTGTTTATTTTTTTATATAGTTTTACTTTTTATTTTCCTTATCGTTTTTAGGTTTTCACGGTGTATGACCAGAAGCCATTCTAACGAGCCATTAGAACCAGTTGAACCTGAGATCGAGAGGCTTTTTAGGTAAAGAAAGCATGCTCAACGTGCAAATATGTATCAAATTGGAAATCAAGGCATTGGTCATGAGGAAAATCTAAAAACCGAGGTAATTCCAAATGCTGGGAATGCATTCAGACCTCATGCCATTCATGATCACTTAAACCTTATCTTGGATGACTTAAATCTTGGAATTGTGCCACCCGAGATTCAGGCAGCCCATTTCGAGCTCAAACATGTCATGTTCAATATGCTAAATTACGTAGGGCAATTTGGGGGTATACCAAATGAAGATGTCATACAATATATTAGTAACTTCTTGGAGGTGTGCGATTCTTTTCGTCAACAAGGAGTGCACGAAGATGTATTGAAATTAAAGTTATTTACATATTCTCTGCGTGACCGAGAAAGGGCTTGGTTGAGTGGCGTTCCAACGGGTTCAATGGAGTCCTTGATTTGTGAAAAAATATTTGCTACAGTATAATCCTCCAAACATGAACACCCAACTGATGAACAACATCACTTTTTTTTCGTCAAGCTGATGACGAATCAATGTATGAATGTTGGGATTGGTATAAAGGATTGCTTCGTAAATGTTTAACTCATGGTTTTCAAGATTGGACTCAAGTTGTAATGTTCTATAACAGAGTTAATGTAACACCCCTGACCCGTACCCGACCCTAATACGAGTCTGAGGTGTCACATTTGACTTTTCAAAACATATAAAATACACAATTTAGAACAAATTTAAATTTTTGTATCAAATTCTATGCAAACCAATGTGCCACATAATTGTCCCAAAGGACCACATAGGTGTACACCGAAGTGCCACATAGGTTTGCACCGAAGTGCCACATATTTGTCTCGAAGGACCACATATTTTTCCCGAAGGACCACATAAGACCCTCAAATCTTGGCATGCCAACTATACCTCTAATCCTCATACATATACTTTGGGTATTAATCACATAATTATTTCCAATCATTATTTAAAGTGTTTTATTCACATAGTTTATCTCTCATAGGGCATGTTCACATTCACTGATTCAAAGTTCATTTTTTCATATTCATATAATCTTAAAACATAACTAGTTTAATGTAAATGAAATAAAACAATGAAATATAACAGAAATAATATAAAGTTTTCGATCGAAAACACGAGGGTTGGCTTATCACAAGCCTTCCTCAATTCTGTTACAAAACTGAGAAGTTGCACTCACATTTTCCTCACAGAAGTTCTAATCCAAATCTTTAACACCTTTCAATTTGATTCTTAATATGTCGAGCTAACCGAAATTTGACGTTAATCACTACACAAAACAATCAAAAATCAATATCTTTCTTCAACTCAATTATATAGAATCAGAATAACTTAGGATGCAAGAAACCCTACATTTCCTTTTCATGTTTAAAAGTATCGGTACTACCGTAACAGTACCGATACTTCCCTTTAAGGGTATCGATACCTCCTTATGGTACCGATACCGATATACCCTAATAGTAACTACTTCATATCAAAATTTCATTTCTAAACCCATTTTACAAATCCATGCCTAAATCACTCCTCTTGATTTTTAGTCCAATATAAGCTTTCCTTAATCTTATATTACGTTCCCACTTTCAAAATCAAACAAAAAATTAAAGGAAAACCATAATTTCATAATCTTACCTTGTGGATGGGGTTCACGTATAAGAAGAAAAGATAAGGAAATGGTTCCAAAATTCACTTTTCTTTATTCCTAAACCCACGTGCACATCTCCCTTAAAAATGAAGATAAAATCCCTCTTGGAAAAGACCATATTGCTCTCTTCACTAAACCAAAATTTTCATTAACCCCTACACATAAATTCCACTCTTAATTCTTGAGTTTACTAATTTATTCTAATTCAAACACTGAATTTAGAATTCTTACAATTTAACCACTGACCCGATGATTGGGATGTTACAGTTAATGCACCCACGAGGATGATACTTGATGCCTCGACAAATGGGACATTACTTGAAACATCACCTACCGGGGCATTTGACATGTTGGATATGATTACCAACAACGATTATCACTTTCCATCTATAAAGCTTAGACTTGGGCGAAAATAACATGGAGCATTCGAGCTAGACGCTAAGGATTCAGTGTCCGCCCAACATGATGCTATGACCAATATGTTAAAGAATTTGCAAAAGACCAAGTGAGGTGAGAGAAGTAAAGGCAACCAATTTAACATGTTTATTATGCCACGACAATTACAATGAGAATGAGTGCCCGACCAATCAATAATTCATCAACTATGTAGGAAACTACAATCGAGGCAACAACAACCCCTATTCTAATATATAATCCTGGATGGCGTCAACATCTAAACTTTTCGTGGGGAAATCAAGGAACTAACAATGCTAATCAACTAGTTCGATAGCAGAATTTCAATGACTCCCAATGTTTTCAAAATAATATGCCATGGCATAATTCTCACAAGGGAGGGTCATCTTCATCTAACACAAGTTCTTTGGAGGCCATAATGTAAGAGTTCATAGCAACTACGAAGACTATGCTGCAAGACCATGCGAAATCCATAATAACCAAGGAGCCCTGCTTTAGAGCCACTGTTCATCTGAGGGCATTGGAGGGTCAAGTTGGTCAAATTATCGCGACATTACAAGAACGACAACCAGATTGTCTACCGAGTGGCACTGAAGTCGCAAAACCTCATGGAAAGAACAATGCAATGTATTAACTCTATGGAGTGGTACCCAAATCAATATAGAAGACAAGTTTGGGGGAAGACCGAAGAATGATTTACCCCCTGTAACCGTGGAAGTTGATCAAGAAGTGCTAGAAGAAATACCAGTGGAAGAGAATAAGGATGAGGGTTCATCGAGTAAAGTGACTGAGGAAGCAAACAAAATTCTAAGGCAAACACTGTTCCACCCCCATCTTTAAAGGAAGTCAGACCCCACATCTTTCCCTCAAAGACTGAAGTATAATGATGACATTCAATTTAAAAGGTTTGTTGACATTCTAAGTCAACTTCACATCAATGTTTCTTTTCTTGAAGCTATGGAACAAATGCCGACATACTCTAAATTCCTCAAAGATATTGTTACCAAGAAAATAAAGGTTGAGTAGTACGAGACAATTGCCACAACAAAATAATATTGCTCTTCCTTAAGCAAGTTGCCACCAAAAAGACAAGATCCAGGCAGTTTTATCATTCCATGTTTGATAGGAGACAAATATATTGGAAAGGCACTATTGGACCTTGGCTCAAGCGTGAACTTAATGCCTACGTCAATTTTTGTGAAGCTTGGAATAAGAATACGAGACCCACCTCTATTGTCATACAATTAGCCGATCGTTCACATGTTCATTCTGAAGGACGAATCGAGGATGTCATTGTACAGGTTACAAGTTCATATTTCCAGTACACTTTCTTATTCTGGATTGTGAGGTCAATGCCAAAACACCTATAATTTTGTGGAGACCCTTCCTAGCTACTGGATGCATTCTTATCGACTACGAGAAGGGTGAGCTGACCATGAGAGTGGCCGACTGGTGTGTCACTATGAATGTCTTTCGTTCTATCAAAAACATAGATGATTCTAAAGAATGCCAGAGTATTTTTGAAGTGGATACATTGATAGCAAGAGAAGAAGATCAAGTTTACAATGACAATTTCATTCAGCTGGAAACAGATGAGAGGCTGTTTGAAGATGAAAAGACCGAAGAGCCTAATGACTTTTCTTTCGAGGAACAGTAGGCTAGCTTATTCATAGCTAGCCCAGGTACATGTTTTGAACCTCTGAGTTTCAATGAGTTTGTTCCTCCTAAGCCCTTATTACATCATGCACCTACCCTAGAGTTAAAGAATTTTCCACAACATCTTAAATATGCTTATTTGGGTAGTAATAAAACTTTACCTGTGATTATTTCCTCTTCCTTTACTCCTAACCAAGAATTTAGTCTGTTAAGTGTTTTTTCATAGAACAAGAGAGCATTAAGATGGACGATAGTGGATCTGAAGGGAATAAGTCTAACCATTTACATGCACACAATCCTACTGGAAGAATGTCATGGAAAATCTATAGAACCACAAAGAAGATTAAACCCAATCATGAAACAAGTTGTGATGAAAGAAATTATCAAGTGGCTTAATGCTGGAGTGATTTACCCCGTCTCTAATAGTTCATGGGTGAGTCCCATCCAATGTGTGCCAAAGAAGGGAGGCACGATCGTGGTGACAAGTGAAGACAATGAGTTATTAGCAACACGCACTGTCACCGGGTGGCGAATATGCATGGACTACCGTAAACTCAACAAGGCCACCAAGAAGGATCACTTCCCTTTGCCGTTCATGGGTCAAATACTGGATTAACTAGCTGGCAAGGCATATTACTATTTCTTGGACGGATACTCGGGGTATAATCAAATTTCCATTACACCAGAGGACCAAGAGACTACAACATTCACGTGTCCCAATGGCATTTATGCTTTCTGAAGAATGACTTTTGGACTCTTTAATGCTCGATAACCTTTCAGTGCTGCATTCAAGCCATATTTTCTAACATGGTCGAGGATTTTCTAGAAATCTTTATGGATGACTTCTTCGTTTCTGGAGATGGCTTCGAAAAATGCCTCAGTAATTTGGCAAAGGTACTCAAGCGATGTAAGGAGGCTGATCTCGTATTGAATTGGGAAAAGTGTCACTTCATAGTGACCGAAGGCATTATTCTAGGCCATAAAATCTCTAAAAAGGGAATTGAAGTTGACAAATCCAAAATCGAAGTGATCGAGAAGCTACCCCCACCAACTTCTGTTAAAAGCATTAGGAGTTTCCTTGGACATGCAGGATTTTATAGAAGATTTATCAATGAATTTTCCACTATATCCAAGCCTTATATACCCCGCTTCAACAAAATCAACTATTTATTTTTATACAAATTGCCATGGAGTATTCACCGAGATAAAACACAGACTTATCTCTGCACCTATCGTGGTTCCCTCTGATTGAACATCACCATTCGAGTTAATGTGTGATGCAAGCGATTTTTCCGTGGTAGTTGTGCTTGGGCAACGTAGAGGTTAAATTTTCCATGTTATATATTATGCTAGTCGTACCTTGAATGAGGCACAATTA
The DNA here is from genome assembly GCF_006381635.1 of Hibiscus syriacus. Lineage (NCBI taxonomy): Eukaryota > Viridiplantae > Streptophyta > Magnoliopsida > Malvales > Malvaceae > Hibiscus > Hibiscus syriacus. Next base: position 139,837 of record NW_024062294.1, on the reverse strand, counting down.
AACTATACTACCATTGTGAAAGAATTACTTGTCATGGTATTTGCATTTGACAAGTTTAGGCCATACTTGATAGGCACCAAGTCATTGTTCACACGGATCACTCAGCTATAAAATACTTAGTGAACAAGAAAGATCCCAAGCCTAGACTCATTAAGTGGATATTACTAATGCAAGAATTTGACTTAGAGGTAATAGATATGAATGTACTGAGAACCAGGTTACAGATAATTTATCTAGCCTATAGATCATTTCATAATGCCATGACATTTTAGATATTCAAGAGGAAATCCCTAATGAGAAATTTTTATATGTCACGACAATCCCGTGGTACGTTGACATTGTTAATTTTCTTGTTAGTGGTATTTTTCCTTATGAATTAAACAGCCAGGGTAAGAAGAAGTTCCAGCATAATGCTAAGTTTTATATTTGGGATGAGACATATTTATTTAAAAATACGTTGACCAAATGATTTGACGATATGTCCCTGAAGAGGGGCAACAAGATATTCTACACCATTACCACACAACTCCCTATGGAGGGCATTTCGATGGAGCAAGGACTGCTGCTAAGGTCTTCCATTCAGGATTTTACTGGCCATCACTTTTTAAGGTTGCTCACGAATTTTGCAAAGCATGTGATAGATGCCAACACACTGGGAACATTTCCAGACGACACGAAATGTAATTGCAAAATATTATGGAGACAGAGCTCTTAAACGTTTGAGGCATTAATTTCATGGGTCTGCTCCCATATTATTTTGGAGAGTTATATATTTTGCTTGTAGTGGACTACGTATCTAAGTGGGTTGAAGCAATTTCCATATTGAGGAATGACTCTAAAACTTTGCTCAAATTCCTTCACAAGAACATCTTTACCCGATTTGGAGCATCAAGAGCTATCATCTGTGATGAGGGCACTCATTTTGATAAAAAACTAATTGCCAAAGCATTACAAAAATATGGAGTACGACATAAAATACCACGGCATATCACCCACAAACAAATGGGCAAGCTGAAGTGTCCAATCAGGAAATCAAGCAAATCCAAGAGAAGGTGGTGAACCCTAGAAGGAATGACTGGTCTATGAAGCTGGAAGAAGCGATCTAAGCTTATCGGACAACATTCAAAACACCTCTGGGAAGGTCAACTTTTAAGATGGTATATGGGAAAGCATGTCACCTACTTGTGGAATTAGAACATAAGGCATATTGGATGATCAAGAAGCTAAACTTCGACACACAATTAGCTGGATAGCAAATGTTACTCGATCTGAATGAAATAGAAGAATTTCAAGCAGAAGCATATGAAAATTCCAAGCTTTACAAAGAAAAACCAAGAAGTGGCATGATCGAATGTTTTTGCCATGACATTTTTATATCGGTCAGCATGTGCTTTGTTTAACTCAAGGCTTAAGCTCTTCCCTGGAAAACTGAAGTCACGATGATTGGGACCATTTGATGTACACCGTGTTTACCCTCATGGCACTGTGGATATCAAGAATAGGGATGATAGATCCATTTTTAAAGTCAATGGCCATCGTCTGAAAGTTTATCAAGGAGCTCAACCCATGCGTGACAAATCTGTACTCCTCTTGAACGATGTCGAAACTTGCTAAGCATCTGGAAGATTTCGTTACATTTTAGATTTACTTCTGTGCATAAATAACAATTTACTTTGCTATTGTTTTATTCAGTTTTCTTTTAAGTGATTAATTTATTTTTCTTTGCAAGATTAGAGTCCACGTAGCAGGTACGTGATGACTGTACGGTTGAAGCAAAAGGAAATGGGCGGTAACAAGACAAAAAGATGAGGGAAACTTTTTAACTTTTTCACCTTTTTGAATTTTTTAGTTTTTTTACGGTTACTTATTTATATTTGTCCTTTTTCCTGCTCATACCACATCCACACATTAAATAACCTCCATCATTTTTACTTTTTTATCTTGTTCTTATCCTTTTTACTTTTTTACTTTGTTTGCATCTCTTCTTCTTCCCTCCTTAGTAGCGAAAAACCCATAGCCAAAAAGCTTCAAGCTTTTTCATTTTTTCTTTGAATTGTCAACTAACCATGGTGAGATCACAACCCTCCAGCTCGGCTCCAACATCTCCATCACGTTTCATGGATGAAGCAGCGCAAGAAAGGTTTCAAAACCTCCAAAATCGTCAGTTGTTTTTTGAGTTGGGTTTTGTTTTGTCCAACGAGGAAGATGCCGACCTTGGTAGTGACGTACTAGACATTGTACACAAGAACAAGTGGCAAAAATTTGCCAAGTATCCGGAGAACGTGAACGCGTCGCTGGTGAAAGAATTCTATGCCAACATCACTTATCCGAATCACATGTCGTGGTAGTTCGTGGTATTTCTATTAGTTTTACATATTCAACTATTAATAGATATTTTCATTTACAGGATATTATAGATAACCACAACACTTTCATGAAAGAGACAGACAATGAAACTTACCATGGCATTTTGGAAGACCTTTGTTTTTCCAACACACAGTGTAATAGCCAGCAAGTAAGCCGACGAATGGTAGACCGAGAGATGCTACAGCTGAGGACCAAGTTGTGAAATCACTTCATGAAGCAGAAGCTTCCACCTACTATCCATAAGACCACTGTTTCATTGCATAGGATGCTTCTGTTGCACTCTAATTTAGTATGGTGTTATATTGACATAACTAAAATCATTATGGAACAAGTTCATACCTGTCTAAAGAGACCTGCCAGTACCTTGGTTTTTCCAAACCTCATTACGGCTCTCTACCATAAGAAGAATGTTCCAGAGGAACAATTTGATGAGTTATTGCATGGCCTTGCTGGTATTGCAAAGGCCAAGATTCCTATGTTACTTGGATTCGAGGAAAGCAAGGGAAAAGAGAAAAAGGAGAACACTTCTCGTGCTGCTGCAACTCTAAATACCAGGGTAAAACCAGATGCCCTAGAAGAGGTCACTAAGCGCACTCGAGCACATGTAGAGCAGCTAACCAGAAACATGATGATATTCTTTGCATATTCCAAGCGTTGAGATGAGTTTATTGGGAATGCTTTCATGAAGATTCTCCCGTAAATAAATTTTGATATCCCAGTATTCCCTGATACGCTCTTGCAACCATCTGCAAATGTCGAAGCATCTGAAGATGCTCACCAGCCCACCAATGAGGAGGAACCAACTGATCCTGATCCATTCCACACTGTGTCACCAACTGAACATCGAGAAGATGAGCTCCAGCTTTCAACTGTAACAGAACCCCCGTAGCCTGTAGAGCCACTAGAGGATGAACAACCCGAAATATCGTTGCAAATTATTTGCGAATGAGTAGAAGATGATTAAATAAGGTGTCTAGGCGTAAGGAGCCTCATCTTTCCACAGTCCCAAAAGGCCCCAGTACTCCCCCTGTTGCGCCAGCATCAGACTCTGAACATTCCAGCCCCACATAACTGCGAAAGCGTACAAGTCCACGACTGTCGCATAACCACAAGTATAAAGTTGAGGTACCTTGCATTGCATTACATTTCATAGCATGTAGTCTAGATTTAACTTAGTTTTTAGTAAGCATTAAGGATAATACTTCTCTTAAGTTTGGGGGAGGTAGGTTCCCAAGTCATTGCATGATAGTATTAGTATAATGAATATGCCATGACATTAGTAAGTGTTAGAATTAGTTTTTTTGGAATAAATTAAGGATGGCTGATGATGATAAACTCTCTATTACGATAATTGAATATACATACTGTGAGGATGATAGAACCAACTCTAGGACTTGCTTATTTGAAACCTTTGAATACATGATTGTATGTTTTCCATGCTTAAAGAACTTATAAATTTTTTATAAAAGAATTCTTGAATGCCATGGCTTAAAACTTTAATAATGAATTATGAAAATCGCACACTAAAAAAGGGAATGAAATTATGAACAAATGCTTCGATATATCTCTAGAGGGACACTCCGCTATGCCATGGCATTGCTAGGAAAATTCATATAAAAAATGGCAGCTATGGCATATGAGTGAATGAAAGTAGTCATCCTTGACTAGCTCGAGGGTGGAAGGTATGCTCCCTTTCACCTAGAGTGTGGGATAGTAGGTGTGATAGGCTGACTCCCCTCGTACCAGAGTTAATGAAAGAAAAGACAACAATGTGGGAGTAAAACTTGTAAATGTCATTGCAAAACAAGAAAGCTTTCTTAGAAAATTTTTAGGTTTGTTAAACATGTATTTGATTCAATCACACACACACACTCACACAAAGGATCTTATCCTAGGGGACAGTATTTAATTTCTCAAACTAGTCTAGCGTGTTGAAGCCAAATGTTCTAAGGTTTGAAATTTTATTCCTAATAAATATTTTGCTTCTGAACTTGTCATTGTATTTTTATTTTGCTTAATTCTATCCATTGCTTGAGGACAAGCAATAGCTTAACTTTAGGGGTGTGGTAACTCCATAAAAAGGTCATATTTGGGACTTTTTTTACTTAAGTTATTGAATGTCTAAGAGCCACATAGGATCATATAGATGCATTTAGGAGCATATAGTTGCATGTGGTGGAAATATGTTTGTCGCGGCATTTTATTTTCTAATCGGTGTTGCGTTATGGGGAAGGTGCATGTTTGGTGATGTGCATGATTTGGGAGAAAGGATAAGAAAAAGGGAAGTGTCGTGGCATGATGAGACTACTGAGCAAAATGCAAATGCTAATTCAGTTGGCATTTGGAGAGCGAACAAAATGAAAGAAGATATTTTTCAGAGCCAGTTGTTCCTATCTTCATGTGATCTCTAACTAAGAGGAGACACTACCTAGAGGGGACCACACGTTGCTACAACTGATTCTGCTAGACCGTGCCCTGCTGCAGCCTGATCTTGTCGGGTACTCTTCCAGCCTCTCAAGATAGACCACTGCCAACTGCCCAGGGGACCACTGCCACCTCTGCTCACCTTCCTCACCTGAATTCAACATGTTTGGAGTATCCTAGGAATTTCAACACAAATTCCTAGGTTTATTCTCCCCCTATAAATAAGAGATGAAGCCACCTTGAAAAGAGACTTTTAGACACGCCACCTTAAGCCAGAAAATTCAGAGGAAAAAGTCACTCCTTTCTCCACCTATCCTATTTGCCTTGGCATTCCACCATTGACAATATAGAGGGAGTGGCGAACTAGGTGTACAAGAGGAGCTAGTTCACTGGGACAGTTCGTGGTGGTCGAGGGAAGCTCCAGTAGTTCACGTCGAAGGTTGTTCCTCCTTCCATTTGCTCTTTGCTTTCATTTTTATTATTTGGATTGTAAGGAACGAATTAACTTCTTTCTTTATGCTTGAAACATTCGAACCCCACCATGAACTAATCTTATTTGGTGGGAGTTCATTTTGGATATTTAAGTTTTACCTTAATTAAAGGTTGTTTTTTAATTTATTATATGTTTTGTTTATGAAGTTTAATGCCTTAAGGTTGTAGGAGCTATGAGAGTAGTCATTTCTTAGCATATTATATAGTGTTCAAGAGAATGACTAAGTAACACATCCTTAATGTTCGAGAGAAACCAAGGAGAAACCATATAAGCAAGGAGTTCTAGGTAGAAACTAGGCCTAGTCCACCTTAACGATAAGGCAAGGACTTCAGTCGACTAAAAGGAGTAGTGCGTGATTGAGAGGTTCGATGTTAATGTTGCCGCAAAAAGGTATTACGTGACATATCTTGTTATCTGGACCAATAGGATCCCTACAGTAGCTAACGCCAATCGGTTTGCAAAGGCATCTTCAACATGTTGAGTCCCTTAACTAGAGATAGATAGGGCACTCTTAGTAAACTTTATCAGGTAGATAAGGCATAGAAGTAAGACCATCTTGAGAAGTAGACTTAAAATTCCTAAGTGAATCATAATCCCATAGTAGATTATCATGTGAGAGTTTAAAGTCATTATAATCAAATCCAACATTTACATTTTGTTTTGTCTTTACATTTTCATTTGTTTGCACCGAACACAATATAATTTGTAATGCCATCTCTATTTCTACCATATTACCATTATTCCATTTCCACAACATCCATTTCATCTTGCCACAACATTCTCATTTGTATATACCATCACTAACTATACTTAGGTGAAATAGTAAATTGATGTGATTAAGCTTATAAATTTCCTCAAATCCATGTGGATATGATACTCTCACATCACTGTATTACATGTTCCATTGGGTATACTTGCACATATTTTTGCGATCATATATAGTAATCACAATTTGAACAAATAGCAGTTAAAGCAACTTCCCCCAATAATGTTTACGGACATTTTTTGAAACAAGAATGCTCTTATGATAGCTAAAGTGTTACTATTTTTCATTCAGCTACGCTATTTTTTTGGAGTGTCCTAACACAAGACGATTCTTGTATAATGCCTCTTTCTTGGGAATATGGTGAGAGAAACTAGTTGAAATAATCTTTAGTGTTGTCAGACCAAAATATTTTTATTTCAATACAAAATTATTTTTTACCATGTTGTAAAACATTGGAAAGAGAGCTCACATCAGATTTATTTTATAGAAGAAAAATTCAAGACACATGAGTACAATTATCAATAAAGGAAATAAACCACCGAGCCCTAGAAATGTTTGATATAGTGGATAGTCCCCAAATGTCATAATGAATAACAATAAAAGTAACATATGTTGAAACTTTTCAAGGGTTAATCCTTTGAATAATAAAGGAAACATAGTTTTAAGGACTCTAAATGATGGGTGACCAAGGCAGAGGTTGTAATACCCCAAATATTAGGTTAGGGACTATATTGAAAAGAATTAAAATTTGATAATTGAATTGAATAATTGGTAAAAGATGAGAAAAGAACTTATAATAGTATCTTGAACTAAATTGAAGCAATAAAGGAGTTAAGAGGGCATTTTGGTTTTTTAAGAGAAAAAATGAAATTTAAATTAGTTAGGGATTTTAAATAGGAAGGAAATAGGAAAGTAAAGTGTATTTTTACACTTCTTCTTCTTCTTCTTCAGGTGGGTGCCCTTTTCTCCTTAACATAAGGTAAATTCTCCTTAGCTGGTGTTTTCTTAAATTATAGGTTGCTTTAGTTATGTTAAGTGATATGTAAGTTAAAGGAAGGGTTAAATAGGATTAAAACAAATGTATGGATGAAATATTAGAGATTTAAGAAAATGAGTTTTTGAGAAATATGTTAAAATATGAGTGTATATGGATGTTTGTTGGTAGGTTTGAGTTTCCAAAGAGATATATAAGAGAATAGAAGCCTTGGATTGGATTAAGAACATATTAGAAAAAGTGGTTTGATTCATGAAATCGAAGGTTCGGGAATGATTTTAGATGTTCTAAGAGGCTAAATGAATGAATGTTAGTATGGATAGTTAAAGAAGAGTTTAATAATATTGTATATGGTAAATATAACGAGAATTGACCACATTGAGATGAAAATTGAGTTGAAAACTAGAAATTATGGGTTAAGGTATCAGTACGGCTAAGAACAGTACCGATATTATAGGCTAAAAATTGATAAATTAGATGAGTAGTATCGATACTGATTTAATCAGTATTAATACCCTATTAGGGTAGTATCGATACCATGCATCATCGAACCTATTTTTGTTATTCGATACCCTAAGGGGGAATCGGTACCATAGTATAGAAGTATCGGTACTAGGGTAGTAGTATCGATACTATGGAGCCAGAATGTTAAAATAGGTTGTTATTGGTATAGAAAAGTAATGATATGTTCTTTTGAGTATTGTTTAAGTATAATGATTAGGAAATATTTTAACATTGGGTATGGTATATGTTTTATGGATGCTTGAGTAGATCGGAACCAAGCTCCTGAAACAAACAAAACTAAGGGCAAAGGCAAAGTACCAGAGTAATCAGCCTTATATTTGGAATGCATGGCGAGGAAAGTTAGGTTAGTGCATTTAATTATGTAAGCATATGCTATAATAGTTATTGTGGTATGAATTATTGATGTATGTATGGTGATTACCAGATAGGGCACTTTGTGTGCTAAAATGATAAGTAAAGCATACTAAGTGTATGAATTTCTATATAGGGCACTTCGTGTGCTAACATGAAAAGAAAATCATACTAAGTGTATGAATTTCCATATAGGGCACTTCGTGTGCTAACATGATAAGAAATTCATACTAAGTGTATAAATTTCTGTATTGGGCACCTTGTGTGCTAAAGGACAAGAAATTCATACTAAGTGTATGAATTTCCATATGGGAAACATATGGGTATAAACATAAGAACTGCATAAAAAGGAAATGGATTTTTTTATTAGTAATAGGTATGCAAACCACATAGATATTATAAATGGTTGATAAATGATGATATTAGCACTAGGGATGCAAATTATAGAATACTTACTGAATTGAAAGATCCCATGAAAGATGAAATTGTTAGAAGTTCATAATAAAAGGTGAATTGTCTTAATTTTATGGGATGAATAATTCATGTAAATTATAGAAAATTGAGGTACTATTGCATTGACAGTATGGGTATAAACCATAAAATTTATCATGATGAAAATGGTTAATTGATATGATAAATAATTAATATAGTTGAGATTGCTCTAAAATAAAAGATCAAGAAGCCTAACCGTGCATATGACAGAAAGGTGTCATTTATGCCAGTTCGATGAAAGGCTAAATGCCTTTAAGACCTAACTGTGCATATGACAGAAATGTGTCATTTATGCCAGTTAGATGAAAGGCTAATTGCCTTTGAGGCCTAACAGTGCATTTGACATAAATGAGTCATTTATGCCAGTTACATGAAAGACTAGGTACCTTTAAGGCCTAACTGTACATATGACAGAAAGGTGTCATTTATGCCAATTATATGAAAGGCTAAGTGTCTTTGAGGCCTAACTGTGCATTTTACAAAAAGGTGTCATTTATGCCAATTAGATGAAAGGCTAAGTACCTTTGAGGCCTAACTGTGCATATGACAGAAAGATGTCATTTATGCCAATTAGATGAAAGACTAAGTGTCTTTGAGGCCTAGCTGTGCATTTGGAAAAAATGTGTCAATTATGTCAGTTAGATGAACGGTTAAGTACCGTTGAGTAAAAGAATAATGACCTAGCTGTGCATTTGACAGAAAGGTGTCAATTATGTCAGTTAGATGAACGGTTATGTACCGTTGATTTTTAATATATTGTACAACAATGCATAATTGTATGAATGGATGTTATAAATGAAATGTATAATAGTGTATCAAAGGCATGAAAGGATGCCATAAATAAAAGGTATAATAGTGTATAAAAGACATGTAAAGATGACATAATTGAAATGCATATAGGTGCATTATAATCATGAATGGATGCTATCCATGAAAATAAAGAATAATGATTAAAGGGATAAACGGAAAAGAAAAATATAAAGGAAGACAGGTATGCTAAGCATACGAAAAATAATTAAGAAAATTATTAATGGAATATGGTTTAAATGAGGAGTCTGGTATACTTAAAGAATATACAATTTAGTATGAAATAAATATGACATATACATATTCAAAGGTTACGTTATGATATTATGTTTCACTAAATGAAATGTTATTATTATGTATGTTCTAATAGATGTCAGAATCCTCTAACTCTCGTAGAGTGGGGGAACAAGAGATGAGAGAAGTTACTGGTAGTGAAAGTTATGAAGCTAATAATGAGCAACTGGTTCCATAGGAAAATGCTAGTGCGCCTGCACATCAAGGGATTGTGGTACCAGAGTATGGAGATTCTATGCAAGCTCTCAACATTATGTTGACTCGTTTTCAACCTCCTCTGCCTCCTCCTACTCCTCTAAGATTGAAAATGTTGATCCTAAAAGAGCTGAAGAGCTTAGGAGCTCTAGATTTTTGGGGATAGGAGGGTGAGGGTCCTATAGAGGTCGATTTATGGTTAAATGATGATATAATAATGCTATAAAATCTTCACTGTACAGATCCAAAAAATTTGGATGGAGCTATATCTTTACTTAGAGGACCAACTCGAGTTTGGTGGTCAAATACTACGGTGTATGCACCATCGGAGCAAGTGATCTGACAATTCTTCCTGGAAGAATTTAAGAACAAGTATGTGGGTGAACAGTTCAAACGGGCAATGTTTTTAAAGTTTCTAAATTTGAAACAAGGTGTTTGAGAAGTACATGAGTACGAGGCTGAGTATAATAAGTTGATCCATTTTGCTACAGAGGTAGTTCCAAATGATAAGGACCGACGCATTGGTTTTGAGAGGTTGAGGCCAAAATTAAAAGAAATGATGTTGGCTTTGAGTTTACCTAACTTGCAAGAAGTTATTAACCGAGCCAAAGCTATTGAAAGAGATCAATAGGAGATATTAGTAGCGGAATATAGTTTACAAATGGGGAAAAGGATTAGAATGCCTTCAACTCTCCATTATATTAAGAAAGGCAAGGGTTCAAGTTCGAGAGATTCATACCAAGAGGGTTCTATTGCAATTTCTCAGAAAACAAAACAGTCTCAGTCGGTTGCTGCTAGCTCAGGTAGAGCAGTTGGAGAAATAATAATATGTCAGACATGTGGAAGAGTGCACCAGGGAGTATGCAGACTTCTTAGTAGAGCTTGCTTCTAATGTGGTGAGACCGGTCACTTTGCCTAAAATTTTCCAAAGAAACCTGGGACAATTTAATGCAATCTGAAAGATTTATGGCAATCTATAATAGAAACTGAGGCAGTGGAAGGTCAAGGGGATGAGATGAATCATTACAGCGACAAGAGACTCGGGGAGTCACCAGAATTTATAATATTATGACCAGTGAGGATCGAGATGATCCGGAACTTTTAACAAGTACTCGTCATATTTGGATGAACATGTTTTGGTATTAGTTGATCCTTGATCTATGCACTCATACATTAGTACAAGGTTGGCTAGAGCTAGAGGAATTCCTGTAGAATCAATCCTGAGTAAAATGATAGTCGTAAACCTTAATGAGTTATAGTCAAAGTGTGAGTGGAAATGTAGTAGATAATAAATAAAGATTATAGGGGCTATGTTTTGGGTGGATCTTATGGAATTTGAAATTAATGAGTTAAGATCATCAATTAAAATGACATTGATAATGATTGTAAAGAAAGTGATGTCAGGTTAATGTGATAGATGTTTAAATAAGAAAAGTAGGATTGTCTGATAATGTTATCAAATTGGGAAACTATAAATGTCTTTTAAATCAATATCTCGGGTTACCTCCGAATCTATTGGTGAAATTCAAGTTAGTTGGTTATTAAAGTATGGAACATGTTACTTTATCAAATTTAATATTCAATGAATCAAGAGAAATTTTCTTCGTATGATTTATAGTCGTCAGTAGTATAGTCGCCTCAAAAGATTTGACATTATTATCGGGATAGTGAGAGGTACTATAGTGGTGCTAATCACACGAGCCTTAAATACTTATAGAAATTGAAGAGAATGATCTTGAAATAGAAAAATATTTAAAGAACCTCTAGAGATGCAAGAGGTCATATTTGACAGATGTTTATAGAAATATGGTAAAGGCATAAAGTCTTTCAATTCGAGGATAAATTTTATTAAGGGGGAGAATTGTAATACCCTAAATATTAGGTCAAGGACTAAATTGAAAAGAATTAAAATTTGATAATTGAAAAGAATTAAAATTTGATGATTGAATTGAATAATTGGTAAAAGAAGAGAAAATGATTTATAATTGAATCTTAAACTAAATTGTAGCAATAAAGGAGTTAAGAAGGCATTTTGGTCTTTTAAGAGGAAAATGGAATTTAAAATAGTTAGGGATTTTAAATAGGAAGAAAAAAGGAAAGTAAAGTGTATTTCTATACTTCTTCTTCTTCTTCTTCTTCTTCTTCTTCACGTGGGTGCCATTTTCTCCTTAACATAAAGTAAATTCTCCTTAGCTAGTGTTTTCTTTAAATTATGGGTTGCTTTAGTTATGTTAAGTAATATGTAAGTTAAAGGAGTGGTTAAATAGTATTAAAACAATGATATGGATGAAATATTAGAGATTTAAAAAATGAGTTTTTAAGTGATATGTTAAAATATGAGTGTACATGGATGTTTGTTGGTAGATTTAACTTGCCAAAGAGATATATAAGAGATTAGAAGCCTTGGATTGGATTAAGAACATATTAGAAAAAGTGGTTTGATTCTTGAAATTGAAGGTTCAGGAAGGATTTTAGATGTGCTAAGAGGCTAAATGAAGGAATGTTAGTATGGATAGCTAAAGAAGAGTTTAATAGTATTGCATGGGGTAAATATAACGAGAATTGACCACATTAGGATTAAAATCGAGTTGAAAACTAGAAATTATGGGCTAGGGTATCGGTACTGCTAAGAACAGTACCTATACTATAGGCTAAAAATTGATAAATTAGATGAGTGGTATCGATACATATTCAATCATTATCGATACCCTAGTAGGGTAGTATCGATACCATGGTAAGGGATCGATACCATGCCACATCGAACCTATTTTTGTCATCGATAGCCTAAGGGGGTCTCAGTTCCATAGTATAGAATTATCAGCACTAGGGTAGTAACGATACTATGGAGACATAAATGTTAAAATAGGTTGTTATTGGTATAGAAAACTAATGATATGTTCTTCTGAGTATTGTTTAAGTATAATAATTAGAAATACTTTAACATTGGGTATGGTATATGTTTTATGGATGCTTTAGTAGATCGGAACCAAGCTCCTGAAACAGACAAAACTAAGGGCAAAGGATAAGTACCAGAGTAATCAACCTTATATTTGGAATGCATAGCGAGGAAAGCCAGATAAGTGCATTTAATTATGTAAGTATATACTATAATAGTTATTGTGGTATGAATTATTGATGTATGTATGGTGATTACCAAATAGGGCACTTCGTGTGCTAAAATGATAAGGAAATCATAGTAAGTGTATGAATTTCTAGATAGGGCACTTCGTGTGCTAACATGATAAGAAAATCAACTATGTGTATGAATTTCCAGATATGGCACTTCGTGTGCTAACATGATAAGAAATTCATACTAAGTGTATAAATTTCTGTATTGGGCACCTTGTGTGCTAAAGGACAAGAAATTCATACTATGTATATGAATTTCCGTATGGGAAACTTATGGGAATAAATATAAGAACTACATAATAAGGAAATGAATCTTTTTATAGTAATGGGTATGCGAACCTCATAGATTTTAGAAAGGGTTGATAAATGATGATATTAGCACTAGGGATGCAAATTATGGATTACTTACTGAATTGAAAGATCTCGTGAAAGATGAAATTGTCAGAAGTTTATAATAAAAAGGTGAATTGTCGTAATTTTATTGGATGAGTAATTAATGTAAATTATAGAAAAATTGAGGTATTATTGCATTGACATTATGGATATAAACCATAGAATGTATCATGATGAAAAGGGTTAATTGATATGATGAATGATTATTATAGTAGAGACTGCTCTAAAATAAAAGATCAATAGGCCTTAATGTGCATATAACATAAAGGTGTCATTTATGCCAGTTAGATGAAAGGCTAAATGCCTTTGAGGCCTAACTGTTCATATGACAAAAAGGTATCATTTATGCCAGTTAGATGAAAGGCTAAGTGCCTTTGAGGCCTAACTGTGTATATGACAGAAAGATGTCATTTATGCCAGTTAGATGAAAGACTAAGTGCCTTTGAGGCCTAATTATGCATTTGATAGAAATGTGTCTTTTATGCCAGTTAGATGAACGGCTAAGTGCCTTTGAGGCCTAACTGTGCACATGACAGAAAGGTGTCATTTATTTCAGTTAAATGAAAGGCTAAATGCCTTTGAGACCTAACTGTGCATTTGACAGAAATGTGTCATTTATGTCTGTTAGATGAAAGGCTAAGTGCCTTTGAGGCCTAACTGTTCATATGATAGAAAGGTGTCATTTATGCTAGTTATATGAAAAACTAAGTGTCTTTGAGGCCTAGCTGTGCTTTTGGCAGAAAGGTGTCAATTATGCCAGTTAAATTAATAGTTATGTATCGTTGAGTAAAAGAATAATGGCCTAGCTATGAATTTGATAGAAAAGTGTAAATTATGTCAGTTAGATGAACGGTTAAGTACCATTGAGTAAAAGAATAATGGCCTAGCTGTGCATTTGGCAGAAAGTTGTCAATTATGCCAGTTAGACGAACGTTAAACACTGTTGAGTAAGAGAATAAGGGAATTTTTAATGTATTGTGATATGAAGGGATGATATATATATATATATATATATATTGTACAACATTGCATAATTGTATGAATGAATGTTATAAATGAAATGTATAACAGTGTATCAAAGGCATGAAAGGATGCCATAAATGAAAGGTATAATAGTGTATAAAAGACATGTAAGGATGACATAATTGAAATGCATATAAGTGCATTATAATCATGAATGGATGCTATCAATGAAAATAAGGAATAATGATTTAAGGGATAAATGGAAAAGAAAAATATAAAGGAAGACATGTATGCTAGGCATATGAAAAATAATTAAGAAAATTATTAATGGAATATGGTTTAAATGAGGCTTATGGGATACTTCAAGAATATACGATTTAGTACGAAATAAATAAATGTGACATATATATGTATATTCAAAGGTTATGTTATGATATTATGTTTCACTAAGTAATTACTTAACGTGTGTTTATTTCACGCGTAGGTAAAGGCAAGGATTAATTCATAAGGAGTGTAGCAGTAGCAGAAGCTTTCATCAATTAAAGGGTGACTCATCAGAAATATTATGACAATCTTATTAAATTTACGAATTTAGTTGGAATGTAATTAAACTCTGGTAAACATTTTGTAATGTAATTAAGTGATAATTTCAGTATGTTGCTTTTAAAATTTTCCTATTTTGTGGTTAATCGAATTGAAACAAATTTTTTATAGGTTTTCAAGTGATAAACATTATTTTAAAGTGATATGACATCAATATCTCATGTACGGATGGGTATACGAGAGATGGGTGTTACAGAGGTGCTGAAGCAAAATCTTTTTTTTATTGGATTTAAAAGAATCTGAAAAGAAAAATAATGGTGAGGAATTCAAAACACAAACTTGACCACTGGATTCTTTATGATAGTATAGGCCATCCTTTTATCTATTATTTCTAATCATCCTTCTCGTTCCCTGTTCCTGAAATGCACAACAAGAGGGATAAAACACCACACTGCAATTAGAATCTTTAGTGACCTTTTGGATTGACAAAAGTTTAGTAAACAATTTTGGCACATGAAGGACATTTCTAAGTGAGGGAGTTTCTCTTATAAAAACATCTCCTTGATCAACTGCTACTATTATCTTCCTATTGCTAGGACAATGAGTATATGAGATAAATTTTTATGAGGAGTGGGTCATGTGATATGTAGCTCATGAGTCAATGACCCAGGAACTTATGGTGGGTATATTTGAGACTTTAGATTCAGGTGTAGAGGAGGATGTACCTAAGAACATCAAAGTGCAAGTACATGTTGAATATGGTTTCTCCAATAATCTCAGCAGATTCTTCAGTTTCTCAAATTCTTCTATATTGAACTCAATAGGTGATTCTTGATAAATATATTCTCCAATATGTTGTGTATTTGTTGTATATGCATACCCTTGTCTTTTTGGCTGTCCACTTTTTACTATAAATTTTTTTTTGTCTGTGATTTTCCATGGAGTTTCTAGCATTTTTGCTTAGTGTAATGGGATTTTTCATAGTGTGTGCACCATATGGAATCTTTATTGACTGACCTTGTAGAATTTTTCTACCTTTTGTCTTCATTAGTTGGTTACTCCAAGCCAAATTTCCTCTCATTTATATTTTTGTGACTAAGGCTTAACCGTCCACCTAATTATTTTCAATCATAACTCCTCTATTTTCTTCCTCAGCGTGAACAGTCACAATTGTTTCATTTAGCAATAACAAATCTTCTTTTTCAATATTTAAATTCTTACTACATAAAATTCAACATTTAGTCTAGTAAGAAAATCATAAATTTGGTTTTTTTAACAAACCTCCTAAAGATCATTGCATCTTCATTGCACTTCATTTGAACGAATTGGTAATGGTCCATCTCTTGTCATAAGCTTTGCAAAAGATTGGAATAATATGTGATTGACCGAATTCCTTTCATGGTAGATGAAATATTGGTCTTGATTTCATATATTTTTGCGGCATCTCGGGCTCTAGAATAAGCCTGCTTCACAACATCCCATATTTATTTCGTTGAGTTAAAAAGTATACAAGTATCGTTGATTTCTGGCAGCATAGAGCAGCATAACCAATACATCACCATAGAGTCTTGTTCATCCCAAACATGAAATTTAGGATCCCATTTTCTAGGACTACTACCGAGTAAGTCACTTAATTTACCACTTCCTTTTAAGAACGTGTGAACCAGTTGAGACTACTTCAGATAATTCACCTGTTGAAGTCGAGTTGTTGTCTTCAATTAAAAAACCTCAGAGGAAAATCCAATGTTGCTAGTTTCGGTAGTTTCATGCATGGATTTCTGTAAAAAAATGTTTACAAACTTGAAGGATTGTAGTGTTTGATTGAGGATTTAATTTTTTTTTAGTGAAATCAGAATTCGTAAGGCCAGAAATACAAGTCCTAGAATTGAGCTTAAAGCTCTGATACCATGACACAAATTGGGTTAAATTCAATTATATTAAAATAAAATGAAATTACATTGATAAATATGTATTCAAGAGGATATTAAATTAGGAAACTAACTAGTCATATAAATATTAACCCAAAATAAATTCCCTACAATCAAGGACTACAATAACTAAATTATTACAAAATCTCCAAGCTAATTACAGCTATACACACACGATTTCTCTTATTTAGATAGCTGAATTTTTTTACAAGCATGGTTTTTGATTAACCAATTTTTGGGAATAATTAATTATTGGATTCAGACTTTTATTTTTTTTCTCTTCACGTAAACGCCCCAACACCCGCATTTGACACATATCAGGACATGTATATAACCATCCAAGGAAATGGATAATTATGGAAAGAAATTAAAAAAAAGCATACTTAGTTTTAAAGAAACACGTCTAGACTCGTCTAAAGTGCAGAGTGCATTTGGGAGAACAAAAAAAATGCCTCCAACTGCACAGGCGAAGCGATGAACTAAAAGCCCACTCAAGCGCACACTTTTGTAGTTTTTTGAAGAGGCGCAAGACATATCGCTTTTGACGACTTAAAGATAAATGCCTTCAATATTGTTTGTTTAGTGGTGTGAACATGTTATTTCACTTGGAAACCATCTATGTTTGTGGGGGAAAAGGCAAGTGCAAGGTCTGTCACCTGTCCATGGCCTTTGCTACCTGTTCAATGGGAAGCAATGGATTCCTGCTTAAAATTCTAAGTTTTATACTTGCATCAATTTTATACCAACAGGCTCTTACTGGCATAGGACGCATATGGGTAAGCATCAATAATTAGTTAGAGGAGACTCAACTAACATAATCTGATATAGATAATTGTTTATGCAATTAAGAGTTTCTGGTTTACTGAATAACCAAGCTTTCCAGTTGACTGGTGATGCAAAAAAAAAAGTGTGGTAAGTCAAAACTCTTCGCATATTTGATTGTTTGGGATCTTCTCTATTTGGCCCTTCTGTGATACGAATATGTGGTGATGGCAATGTTTTAAAAGTATAATAAAAAATAAGTCTTGACTCTTGAAGAGGGGACAAGTAATGATAAGGAGTATGGGGAGGAGATTAAGTGCTTCAAGAGTGACCTAGTAGATAATGAGTCTAGATATGCTTTTTAGCATAAAAATGTCCTTGCATACAAAATACGTGCGTCTTCACCCTACGCCTAGACTCTAGGGACTCTGTGTCTCAGTGAACCTTGAGCCTTTTAAAAATAAGAAACTATATCCGACACTTAAAACCCAACTTTGGGTAACATAGCCTAGCTAGATAGATAGTTCACATTTGTTCTACTAAAAGTTCCACTGGTAATGCAAGGTGGGTTTCCGACATTTCAATATCTTGTCACACTGTGAAACACAAAAAATCTTGTATTACACTGAGTAACATGCCATATAAACTAATATGCCATTGTGAAACACAAAAAAATCTTGTACTCCTACGTTTCAATATTTTCTGAAGCAGGTAAGATTGCTTAAATAAGTGAGAGCTATAGGTAATCGAAACACTAGAGATAAAGGTATGAATGGAGAGCCCAAAACCTTTAGGTTATGTTATTGCGAGTACAAGATGAGTCACAGAAGTATACTCAAATTTTCCTTAATATTTTATGTATATTTAGAAGATAATACCTCCACACCACTCATTTTTGAATGTGTCGGACATGGTGCTTCTAGAAAAATGATGCATAACTTTTAGGAAAACGAAGGAAAATTAATATTGATTTGATAGTTGAGATTAAAATCTAAGAACTGCAAATTCATCACTCAAGTTGCTATAGCAGCAGCCTCTCTTTGAATTTTTTTCAAGAGAACGACATTCACCAACATGGTTTATGCATGCCAACAAAAAAATACACTAGAAATGAGTTAGGAGAAAATAGAGAACTGAAATCAAAACACAAACTTAAGGCTCTATCATAAAACTTCACCCCTATAAGAATAAACAGAGCTTTTGTGTGAATTTGAGTGTTCTGATACTGGTAGGTAAGTGGAGGTCGGAATGTCAAAAACTCAAAATAGCCTAAACTATCAGATTTGGATCCAACCCCTTAGAGAAGGTTTTATTTTTTTTTGGGAAAAAAGGGAGGTTGGTAAGATGGAGAAAGTTTTTAATTTAAATTTTAGGTTAAGGACAAAATGTTTATACCAAACCCAATCTTATCTAGGAAAATTTACTACAATAACTATTCTTTAGTTATTACTTTTTATTTTTTATAGATTTTTTAATATTTATAATATAATTTATAATATAATATAATATAATATAATATAATATAATATAATATAATATAATATAATATAATATAATATAATATAATATAATATATATATATAATATAATATAATAATATAATATAATATAATATAATATAATATAATATAATATAATATAATATAATATAATATAATATAATATAATATAATATAATATAATATAATATAATATAATATAATATAATATAATATAATATAATATAATATAATATAATATAATATAATATAATATAATATAATATAAGGCATAATGCTAAAATTAACCCTCAACTGATGTGATCATACCGACCACAAGTTCAAACAAAACATGCTCACAACTTTGAAGTTCTTCCAAGATGATTCTAAGGGAGTTCTTCCATATTTTATTACTTATTTACTTATTTACTCATTTATGCTTTATATGTGTTATAAGCATGATTTTACATTAAACTTTGCTTGAATATTCATATATTGTCCTATGTTTGCATCCTATATGAAATTCATGCATGTCACATCTTTAATTAGCTTGTTTCTTTCATATGTTACACATTCTTTACTTATGTTATCATATCAATTGCATTATTATATTAGTCATGGAATCATGTGTTACATTAGAATGTTACTTATTACTTATTCATTACCTTGAGCATTTTAACTTATATACATTTTTGTATTTAGTGCAAGGTACATTCAAGGCAATTCAATGGACAGTGCACGTCAGTTAGATTGATCGCCACTTTTGAACATATTACAAGCATATTTGAGTGCTGAAGTATCTTAACATTTAATCCCCTATCTCTTAGCTTTCCAACGCACTTTAAATCGTATCAATCCAATATTGGGATCTCGAGATATACCCAGATTACTGAAGACAGTGTAGGCTGAAGATTTATACGGGATTTACAACCAAATGAAGAGTCATGTTCACACATGATGCATTTCCACCTTCATGAATCCATTTATGGCATGTGTATTCATACAAGGAGGCTAAAGGAGTTGTTCACATTCAAGGGAGATGGATGCACTATTTTCGAACTCATTCACCAAATCCAAGTGCATGAAGGGAGCCTATGAGTCACGTTCACACTTGGTGCATGCATTCCAAAGAGGGACGAACCTACAATGATACATTCCTCCAAATTCATAAAAGGAAATGAAACAACATGTCCACACCAAGAGAGGATGAATTTGACTATGAAGATATGTTCAATTAAATGGATGAACATTCATTTATTTAATTAGTCCATGAACTTGCATAGGGGTCGTACATTGTATCTACTTATGGCTGAACATTCATCCATGAAGGTTCACTAATTAAATGTTTTGTATTCACACCATGCACTCTTCGGCCTATAAATAGCTTCCCATTTATTTGCAAAAAGGAACCAACTTTGTTTAATCAAATATTTGTGAGAGTTTCTCTCTTTAGTTCTTAAGTGAACTTTATCGACTTATCAAGCTTATGCTTGTGGCGTCACCCTTATCTAGTTCACCCTGATACTTCTGGTTCCTATCTCTTTATAGATAGTGGGTCAAAGTCCTTGTTTACCATCCCTTAAAGAAGCAATATAAAGTCTGAGTCTTTGTTCTTTAACATTGGTTCTTCTTTGAGTCTTCTTTGAGATACTACCTTCCATATTCGTCTTCATCACCTTCATTCTACTTCCATTACCATACTTCATCATTTCCTTTAAAAATATCACCAGCTTATATATATATATATATATATATATATATATACTTCATCATAAAATATATATATATATATATATATATATATATATATTCCGCTTCCATATTTATCTTTCCATTTCATTACTCTCATTTAACCATTTTTTTAGCTTTCTTGTTTGTGCAGGATCCTTGTTGCTTTCCTAGATCGAAATAATCAAAGGACAACCTTGACTTCACCATCCATCCAAGGAATGTTAGGTTGAATTGTATCATATGGTATCAAAGCTAAGGTGGATTACAACAAGAACAAGTAAAAGGAACATTCTACCATTCAATAAAAAGAAAATTAGAAAGAGAAGTGCCAAAACAATCAGCAAGTTAATCCCAACATCAACAAGGGATTCCAAGTGAAGAAAAACTAAAGAAAGCAAAATGCAAAGAAGTGCCAAAGGTGACAAGCAACATCATCATTCTAACCAATCCTAAAGAAGTCTTCAAGACCTTTGATTGTTTCCTCTAGGAAGGTGGTGAGTATCTTTGCATAGTAAGTGAACCTTTCTTTCTTTTTCTTCCTTTTATAAGACCACCCTTCTTTATTTAATCTTTATACCTTTCTATTTTTCCTCTACACTAACAAACTTTTCAGCCGACATCCATAGCATGTGAAAGGTCTCGAGTTAGTTCTTTTAAGAACTTTACAAGAGAAGAACGAGTGGAAAAATGAACATTGAGAGTGTGAGATTAGAAGAGGACAAAGAAAAAAACCATTAGAAGTCCTAGAGTGAAACACGAGTGCTTGAGTGGAGAGACATCACATTTTTTTAGAGTGTTACTGTGAGGTTTTGTGAGATCATTCTTGGTAAGGTCCTTTTATACATTTCCATTCTTTATTTCACTAATAATTTTTTCAATGGAGTACAAAAAGCAAAGAATGAATGCATTTCACACTCGTTGTCATGTAAATGGTAAAGTGTGATTTGTAATTATAGACAGTGGAAGTTGCACCAATATTGCAAGCACTTACATGGTTGAGAAACTTGGCCTGAAGACTACCAAACATCCGAGCCCTTACAGGTTGCAATGGCTAAACGATGGAGGGGAATTAAAGGATGGACCAAACAAGTCATTATTCCATTCTCAATCGGGAAATACCAACGAAGATTCGACCATCAATGATTGGTTCTCCAACGAGGATTCTTTGCAACATCAAGGATGGAAAATCATATTGGCACCTATGCTTCCAAGTCAAGTCCATGAATGCCAAGTTATCATCAAAACACGTATAGAAGAATGGAAGAAAAATATTGAAGCCATAAAGGAGAGAACCAAGGAAAATGAAAAGATTGCAAGTGAGGTTGTTGTTAAAAGTTATGGTGGAGTCGAACATGCACAAATCAAAGAAAAACATCGTGAGAAAAAACAAGACATTTTGAGTTAAAAATGAGAGTAAGAGCATTGAGAGTGAAGATGAGTGTGTTGTAAAACATGAGAGTGAGATTGAAGAGAGAATTCAAAACAAACACGAGCATGAGAGAAACGAATGTGAGGAGAAGGAAGTTTTGCTTTATACTAATCAATTTTTTTCTTCTATTCGTTCTTTGAATTTGCAGGTTATTTCAAGGGACATACAAGATAACTCAAGCGTCATTTCTTTTAAAATTCCAAAAAATGTGTCACTTGAAATTACAAAGAACATGTTCATTAACCTTCAAAGTATATTCACCTCATACTCAAGATCGAATGAACCCTATGAAAGGGAAGATTCAATGAACCTAACCATGGAGAACATTAAGAGTCCAAACTCATTCATTCATGGATTTAATCCTTTTCTTTTCTTTGATTCTAAATTATCTACTTTTAACATTGTTTTATTTTTCATATTGTTGATCCAAAAGTAAAGACTTGAACATGTAAAGCATTTTGATCAAAGAAAACGATGCAAGAAGAGAATGGAAGAATTTCCATTCCAACGAAGATCAAAGTTGTTCTCTTATGTACCAAGCATCCCTTAAATAAGGGGGGATGATGTGATCCTACCAACCACCAAGTTCAAACAAAACATGCTCACAACTTTGAAGTTCTTCCAAGATGATTCTAAGGGAGTTCTTCCATATTCTATTACTTATTTACTCATTTATGCTTTATATGTGTTATAAGCATGCTTTTACATTCTAAACTTTGCTTGAATATTCATATATTGTCCTATGTTTGTATCCTATATGAAATTCATGCATGTCACATCTTTAATTAGCTTGTTTCATGCATATGTTAGACATTCCTTACTTATGTTATCATATCAATTGCATTATTATATTAGCCATGGAATCATGTGTTACATTAGAATGTTACTTATTACTTATTCATTACCTTGAGCATTGTAACTTATATACATTTTTGTATTTAGTGCAAGGTACATTCAAGGCAATCCAATGGACAGTGCACATCAGTCACATTTATCTCCACTTTTGAACATGTTACAAGCATCTTTGGGTGATGAAGTCTTCTTAACATTTAATTCCCTATATATTAGCTTTCTAACGCACTTTAAATTGTATCAATTAGATATTGGGAGCTCGAGATATGTCCATATTACTGAAGATAGTGCAGGCTGAAGATTTATACGAGATTTACAACCAAATGAAGAGCCCATGTTCACACCTGATGCATTTCCACCATCATGAATCCATTTATGGCATGTAAATTCATAAAAGGAGGCTAAAGGACTTGTTCACATTCAAGGGAGATGGATGCACTATTTTCGAACTCATTCACCAATTCAAAGTGCATGAAGGGATCCTATGAGTCACATTCACACTTGGTGCATGCATTCCAAATAGGGTCGAACCTACAATGATACATTCCTCCAAATTAATAAAAGGAAATGAAACAACATGTCCACACCAAGAGAAGATGAATTCGACTATGAAGATGTGTTCAATTTTTTTTTTTTTTTTGAAAGAGGGTACTTTGTATTAATAAAGGTTACAAAGTACACCACTTCAAGGACCTCATTAAAAAACCTCCCTAATCGTAAATGGAGGAAAAAGAGTGTTCCTTGAGGTGGTAATAATCAGAAAAAACACAAATCTGTAACATCACACAAACCAAACTCCAACCCAACACATCAAACAAAACAACACCCGCTACCAGAGCTTCAACGAACACTATCCCTGAGTCATGGAGAGCCATACTTGTTGAAATTGTCCCAATGAAGAAATACGGACAGGAAGCTCAAAACTCAAAAGAGCAATGCAACCTTAAGAAAAATGGCCAACAATAACTAGCAGAATTTCATTAGAACACATCTCCCAACTACCACTAGCAGCCAACAGACAAACTTCAACTATTGGATATTTCGAAAAAGATGGCTCTCTATAAAACCACCCAACAGATTAAAAAACCCCATCATTCAACACTATGGGCACAATGAAAAAATAATTACCGACAACAACCTCATGTCCCACTACATGAAAAGCACGCGCATACCAGCATTTCAGGCCACCATCTTCACTATTTAATTAGTGTTAGATTGAAACTATCTTCAATAATGTTTACCTCGAAACCAGCATCTGTAGCAGCTCCCTCCTGCACTTAGGAATCATCTCTTCACCCACTACTTCTGTCTTCGCCGCTCCACCACCGGCCAGAGTGCCATCCATGAGCACACAAAGAATTACACAAACACATGAGCGAACAGTGGACGACAATGATAAGCAACACCAAGGAAACTATAGCCAAAGCAAACACAAGAAGTTACAGCAACAACACACAAACGAACGTGTCAGATTACCAAAACACAATAATGCCACCACCCCCCAAAGTACAAGCCACAAGACACTCACACCCACCAAAAAGAAACAGAGAAATGAAGAAAACCACAAGAAACCAGCTTGGCAACCAAAAAAACTAGCCACAGTAAAACAGACTAACAAAAAAAAAACGAACTACTAAAATCCTTACACTAAAATACTATTTATAAAACTGCTCCAGCTCCACTAAAAACCTAGACAAAACCTCATAACCAAAGCCTTAAAACCCCCCACAAACCCCTAACAATCACACACCAAACTCAAACAATCTATAGATGCTAAATCCATGAGAACCTCTCTATTAGAACCACCACCAATTAAAGATCTAAACCTTGAAACAACTCGACTACTCTTCTGTGAAATATACACACTCAGAATCTCACCATAGCAACCCACTATCTGCCTAAAGCCTTACTAAAGAAGAGTGTTCGAAGAAAATCCACATACAAAGAAACAGATTCCAGAAATACCTAAAATATTCTCCTACAGACTGTATAATAACAAGCGAGAAATAGACAGATACACTAGGCTTTAACACAAACAGCTTGCAAGAAGATTGAACTATAGCAATATGACTCCAGAATCTAACTAGAACCCCACGCAGTGACTCAACACTATGAACCTAATTCATACATAAACCGATTCTCGAGCACCGAAACAACAATCAAATAAGAGCAGTAAAAATCATAGCTGGAGAGAATGAAACAGTCTCACCAAAACTAGGGAGAATACCCAAAACGCGTAGCAACTTTTGGGATGAAAGCTGAATGAAACCTAATCCCCAAAATCAACTGGCTGGATAGATAAAAATAGTCTCACCAAAACTAGCTAAGAACACCCTAATCGCGTAGCAGCTTTGGGGACGAAAGACGAAAACCAAATCCCCAAAATCACCTGGTCGGGGCTTTCCAAACCTTTGTTCAAAAGAACGAAAGAGAGGAATCAACGATACTGTGTTGGTTTATGAGATCTTGTTAGAAACGATCATACATTGTTCACTCATTAAATGTTTTGTATTCACACTATGCACTCTTAGGCCTATAAATAGCTTCCCATTTCATTTGTAAAAAGGAACCAACTTTGTTTAATCAAATATTTGTGAGAGTTTCTCTCTTTAGTTCTTAAGTGAACTTTATCGACTTATCAAGCTTATGCTTGTGGCGTCACCCTTATCTATTTCACTCTGATACTTCTGGTTCCTATGTCTTTTTAGATAGTGGGTCAAAGTCCTTGTTTACCACCCCTAAAGTATGAGTATTTGTTCTTTAACATTGGTTCTTCTTTGAGTCTTCTTTAAGATACTACCTTTCATATTCATCTTCATCACCTTCATTTTACTTCCATTACCATACTTCATCATTTCCTTTAAACATATCACCAACTTATATATATATATATTTCGCTGCCATATTTATCTTTCCATTTCATTACTCCCATTTAACCATTTTTTAGCTTTCTTGTTTGTGCAGGATCCTTGTTGCTTTCCTAGATCGAAACAATCAAAGGAAAACTTTGACTTCACCATCCATCCAAGGAATGCTAGGTTGAATTGTATCATCAACATTTATCAAAATGCTCATTTTGTCTCTTATTCTAATTTTTTGGAGTATTGTGGCCCCTAACATTTGACAAAATAATCACTTTGTCCCTTATTCTTCTTTTTCTTAGGACATTTTAACCCTCAATATTTAATTTTAGGTTAAAAATGATCATATTTTGAACTGTTAATCATGTGTTAACTAATAGTTTCCATTTATATAGGGAGCTTTTTGCCCAATAGTGAAATGTGGGGGGTATTTTTGGCATTATGCTTAAAAATAATTCTGTAATATTATTACAAGGCATGTCAGAATCAATGTTGGATGCTATACATAAAAGGTCAGGTCAAGGCGAGCAAAAAGTCGCCCAATCCCACCCAAGGAAAAATTAAAGTATAAAATTTTGAAAGGTCAAATTATTATCGTATCATTCCCTTAATGCTTGTATTTATATAACTTGTAAAAGGACTAAATAGAAATTTTAACATTTTGGGGGACATAAAATTTTCCTATTAACTTAGTTTTATAACCTTAAAATATTTTTCCATGCCCCCTCCCTTTGCCTCTGACCATCCCTAGGTGGGAGGGGAGGATTAGAAGAGCAATGAAATTAACTAAAATAACAAATTCACGACTGAAGAAGAGTTCTCAATGAAACTGGTTCACTGAAGACATAATAGAATAATTACCTTCTGCTCAGTAACCTCTGGTTCTTCTCTCTGGTATTCCCCATATGCTTCAGCACCATCCACAAATAAACTTCAGACAATTCACGACCACTGAAACTGGAAAACAAAGAAGTACGAACAAACACTAGTATTGGAAGTTTTAAGATCAAAATTTTACTTTTTGACAAAAGTCAACAGTATTCCAAAAAGAAATCAAAATCCCATTGGTTTTTTACAAAAGTCAACAGTATTTCATACTAACTATTGATTATTGTTGAAAGCATGAATGGACACTCCGTAATTTAAAATTCACAGTATATTAATATAAAACAAAATACGATACAAACACTAGGACGAACACAACACTAATTTCGACTAGTTTAAATTTTTCACAATGCTTTTCTAAGCTCTCTATCTCTTCGTTTTTTTCTTACTCATATAAATTTCATACATCAACCATTTAAGCCTAAATATAGGCATTAGTAACTGACTCCATTGTTCCTTGTCGTGATGTAACTTTGTTGCTGTCAAACTCACATTTTTCCAAGCTTTGCTACCTCATTTTTTCTTCATAATTAAGCATCAACCTTAACTTTGACTTTTCAATTTGAAAAGATGCTTCTCTTAATCCTTTGTTTCTACCGCCATTTTCTTTGTGGTTTAATACATTGCCATCAACATGTTAGAATCAGGTATGAATTCTAACCTTTCCCATTAAACCTGATTTTCCATTATGAGCTTTTCTTTCCTTGTCATCTTCAATCGCTTCTTCGTATATTATTGAATCACTTTTTGCAAGTAAATTGAAAATTGAAACATTATTTAATTTATAATCATTGTATCTTTCCGGTATCCTTCTCTCCCTTGTAGATCTTCGAACTTCTTTGTTAGGTACGTCAAAACTTTCTATTTTGTTGTACCATTATTGTTGTTGCTTGATGACGGTGATGCAGTTGAATATTGTTGAGGACTTTGATCGTCATCTTGACTGATAAGATCATCATCATCTTTATCTTCATTAAAAAAATAATCCTTCAACTTTCTTTTCTTCTTTGCTCCATCTCTAGTATTTTGTCTCATCAAACTCAACATCTCTTTAAATTATTATCTTATTGGTAAGAGGATTATATAACTTGTAAGCTTTGTTTTTTTTTTTCATCAAAACAAATGAAAGTACATTTCTCTCCTATATCATTAAGCTTATTTATGGTATGCTGAGGACCGTAATTGGTGTAATCATTCTTGATGATGTCCCAACAATCTTAGAAACCAAGTAACGTCTTCATTTAAGTACTCCAATTGTCATAATTCGTCTTTTTCAATCTCGGGATTTGTGGTTGAATCATGTTGGTCATCTTCTCAGCCACGTTAAATTCGAACCAAGCTCTAGATATCACTTGTTGGAAGCGTGAATGCACACTAGGTAATTTAAAATTCACACTATATTAATACAAAACAAAATACGATACAAACACTAGTATGAACACAACACTAGCTTCGACTAGTTTACAATTTTCACAAGGCTTTTCTAACTCTTTTTTTTTTACTCACATATACAATCCATACATCAACCATTTAAGCCTATATATAGACATTAGTGACCGACTCCATTGTTTGTTGCCGTGGTGTAACTTTGTTGCTGTCACACACATTTTTCCAATCTTTTCCACCTCATTTTTGCTTCATAATTAAGCATCAACCTTAACTTTGACTTTTCAACTTGAAAAGCTGTCTCTCTTAATCCTTTGTTGCTATCGTCATTTTCTTTGTGGTTTAATAGACTGCCATTTAAATTTCTTCTTGTGTTGCCACACCATTTAATATTCCATTGCCATATGTTGTTTTGATGTCCATTATCCTTCATTAAGTTTCTAGATATGTAGACATCCGCATTTTAGAATCAAATTTGAATTCTAATAATTACCTTCATCACGCTTATCACTGCAAATCTCAATCTTCTCACCCTTTCGTTGAACATTCAAATCGTGAGAGAACATGCACCTAAAACCTTTTGTACATTGTCCTGCCTTGAAATATTCGCACACTATCGAATTTGGATCCACACATATCCAATATAAATATAAAACTTCGGTTATCGACAGAACGATCTTGAATTTAAATATAAAATAAAAAACCAAGAAATAATTCAGCTCCAAAATCAAACTTTATACATACCAGTGGTGGGGGTGATAAAAAAACTCATAACCGTTAATTGTAACATTTAACCGATATAACAGTTACATTTAACAAGTTGGTTAACGGTTAACGTTACAACTATGAATTTAGATAAATGGTTAATCATTGATTAACAATTAATAAATTAAATTTATAATTACAATTTTTAGGAAAAATATTAATATAATTATAAGTAAATTTTAGCAATATTCTTAAATTTAATATGTTTTTCAATAAAATTTGTACACAAATAATTTAATATATATATTATTTTATTTTTTTATTTCTCTAAAAATAAAGAAACATACTTACACTAATATAATTATGTGTTTTTTTGTTAGGTACCAAGATTTTGAGAGATTTACATACTTACAATGATATAAGTATGTGTTAAGTACTACACATTTTATTTTATTCACTTCAACGGTGTAAATATGTGTAAAGTGCTATACTTTTTTGAAGTATGAATTATGAAACTTTAAAACGTTCATATTGTGTTATTTTTGAAAAATAATTGTGATAGGTTAGCATGTAATCGAACCGTTTTTAAATGATTGAATTACGGTTAGAAAAATCTCATATCCGTTATAACATTTAACAGATCGTTTAGGTTAAATGGTACGAGTAATCGTCCTTCAACTGTCTTAATCAGGTGGACTTTCTATTTTGTAACATAAATTTTAAACAAATCATTCAACCCCTTCTCTCTAGCTTTTTTCTCGGGAAGTCTCACGTACGACAGCATAATATACAGTAAAGTAAATGCGCTACCAGATTTGTTATTATTTTTATAACAAAACCGGTAAAAAAATTACCGGAAAATTATTATTTCTATCAATTTTGTTATTATTGGGTGCTTTACCGGGTTTGATAATATATCCGGTAGAAAAAATAATGTTTTAGATAACGCTTTATCGGATATATTACCAAGCTCGATAAAGCGCTCAATAATGTTTTGGATAGAAATAATAAGATTCTGGTAATTTTTTACCGATTTTGTTAAAAAAATAACAAAATCAATAACGTCTTTCCTTAGCGTATATTAAGACCGCCGTACGATAGAACTTCCATCTTTTTCTTCCTCTTTCTTTTTTCTTCCCATTATAACAATTAGCAAATCCTTTTTATTCATTATTAAAAAAAAGTAACAAGGGATCAAATTTCTAGGTTGTTTTGAATAAATTTACAAATATCTAACAAAAGGTTCCCACTTGCAAAGTCCATACATTACCATTAAGACTGCATAAATTATTGAGAACCAATTTATTATTGAATTTGCTACTTTCTTTCTACATACTTAAGTTGCCAGAAAAAACCAAAAATACAAAATCATATTAATTTTAAATAAAAATTAAACTAAAATGCATTGTATATTCAGATATATACATTGTTGCATTTAATAATAAACATGTGCACTTAATTTTTTTTTATAGAAAAAAGTTAATTTTGTTTTAAATATTATTAGAACTAATATTTATTTAATATTAGAATTATAAAATGAGCAAATAGTTAACATAAAACGAATTATTCAAAAAATAATTATTGCATATAAAAAGATAAAAAAAGGTGAATTCACAAATAAGAGTTCCATATATAAATGGAATACAAGTTCCAGAATAAAACATTTTTAAAATAAAAGGAAGGAATTAGAATCAATATTAACTTCAATACTTAATATCAAAATAAAGAAATTATTAAACTATAATAATTTATTAACAAATTATTTTAAAATAAAACTAAAATCGAAAATTCTGTTGTTCTTAGGGCTGGCAATTATCCATGGGTGAGTGGATTATCCACCCACCCGCCCCGAATAAATGGATGAAAACCCGTTGTGAAACGGATGATTGACGGGTGATGGATGGATCGGGTGATGGGTCGGGTCGGATATGGATGAACTTTTTTTGACCCATCACCCGCAACATCCATCCACCCATATATTCATCCATCCATATATATATATTATATTATATATATATATATATATTAAAAAAATAAACGGATGATTGTAAATATTCTTATTCTCTTAATTCTGACTTTTTTCCCATTGAAAATATGTCTAATTTTTTAATATTGATTTATCCCTATTGATACTAGGATGGAGAGAACTTTTGAGAAGTGATAGTTTGTTGATGAAGATTTAAGGATTATATTTGGTGTACAAAACTATACATGATGTATCTATTCACTTGAAAAATATATCACAAACATTGTGCACAAGACTATATAAACTGTGTTCCATTTTGTTTTTGTTTGAATTTGATGAAAATTTATTGTTCATGTTTTGGTTTCTATGAATGTTTATGTTTGGTTTCTATGAATATTAGAAGAATTTGAGCTTAGGATGTAAAAATAGGTTTTGTTCATAGTATCATCCATTTCTCATCCGCTCCACCCGCGGATGATGGATAGGATGAAATTTTTTGTGGGTGATGGATAGTGTGGATGGAGATTTGGACCACGGGTAATGAGGCGGATGAAGCTCCACCCAACCCATCTCCGATCCATTGCCAGCCCTAGTTGTTCTGCTCTTGACATATAAAGAAGGGTACCTTAACGGAGGCTTTAGACTGGTCGGGTTTGGGTGAACGGATTGCAGGAGCTTTTGAACATATTTCTGAACATTTTTGCTTTTGTTTTTGATCTTCAATCCGAATGTTTTGTCTTCAACCACTTTTTGCCTCTTCGCCAAATCGACTTTCGATATCGCTTGTTGCTTTGGTGGCATTGTTTGGGAATTACCGAATCAGAAAAGGAAATAATTACAATCGAAATTAATAACAAAATTTGGGTGAAAATTTGCAACTGTAATTGCAGGCTTGGAGGGAAAACTAGGGAGTTAGGGTTTAAGAGTTCAATTTTCTAGCGTGGAGATTGGAGATCGAAGAGAAGGATTTTGTTTTGTTTTGCTGAAATGAGGACCTTGTCCTTGCAATAGATTTTGATCCTGGGCATGTGAGTTCAATTCAGTAGGGTTTTTTTTTAATTGAAAGTGATAAAAGACTAAGAACTAAACAAGGGATTTCCTACCGTAAGGACGGTCTATAACATCTCAGTTGACAAGTAGTTGAATGTGAAAAGACCCAGAGTCATCATTTTAGCTAGACCATCGGTCACCATGTTAGCTTCACGTGGAACCCAAATCACATCAGTGTACCAGCACTGCATCCGTAACTTTGCAATTGCATGAACCAAAGGAATTTTCCTCGTGTCTGCATGGGGTCTCGCGCTACAGAACTGCTTGTTTGAACCTGCAGAAATTCAAAACCAAGAGACCATGCAATTTGCAAGCCATGAAAAATGCCCCACAATTTGACTTGAAGAATAGAAGACACGTCAATACAATTGTGGAAACCAGTGATCCAAGTTCCATCATTTGTACGAACAATGCCACCAACGAAATCCATGTTGAAAGTCAAGCCATTTCGGTGCAATTAATGCACTGAATGGCAATTGTTAAAAAGTTTGGACTGTAGAAATTGTTTTCAACATTCAGTGCAGCATTTGTTGATTTTTCAACAATGGTAAAATCTTAATTTTAGCCATTGTAATTTAGGATATTTACAAATTAGTCCTTAAAGCATCAACTATAAATATCCTAGCTCATTTAGCTTCAAAATCATCCCAAAGCATTCTAGCTTTCTTCCAATACTAAAGAGAATTTAGAGAGTTTCTTGAGAGTTGTTTTCTCCTTTTTATTAAGAGAGAATTATCATTGTTTTCTCCTTGGTAGATCGAGAGAGGTTGTAATTCCTATTTTCTCATAGTGAAATTCTTCTACTGTTGCCCGTGGTTTTTACCCTATTTTATTTAGGGGGTTTTTCACATAAATTTTGTGTCTTCTTTATCTTCATTTTTATTTTCTCAAATTATCAGTTGCATTTTTTCTCTATCCGATAGCCGTCTTTCGCAACAATTGGTATCCGAGCTAGATTAGAGTGTGTAATATCTGCTTATTGTCTTTGTGATTGCCACCAAAAGGTAGATCCTCCAACATAAGAAAGTAAGAAGGTATTACCCATTCTTTGAAGGTTCCAGAGAACTATTCACGATAGTGAAATAGTGGGAGCTATTCGTAAAAGAAGCTATGGCAACAAAATTTGATATTGAAAAATTCAATGGGAGAAATTTCTCATTGTGGAAATTGAAGATGAAGGCCATCATGAGGAAAGACGGGTGTCTAGCAGCTATCAGTGAAAGGCCGGTAGATTTCACAGATGACAATAAATGGATCGAAATGGACGGAAATGCTATGGAAAACTTTCATCTAGCATTAGCAGATGAAGTATTGTCAAGTATCGAGGAGAAGAAGACATCTAAGGAGATATGAGATTATCTCACCAAATTGCATGAGGCCACATCGTTGCACAATAAAATTTTTCCTTAAGAGAAAATTGTACACTCTCCGTATGCCAGAATCTACTTCAGTGACTGAGCACTTATATACACTGAACACTTTATTTTCTCAGCTTACATCTTTAAGCTATAAAATAGGAGAACAAGAAAGTGCTGAATTTCTGCTTCAAAGTCTACCGGATTCGTATGATCAACTCATCATCAACTTGACAAACAGTAATGTCACCAGTCTAGTCTTCGATGACGTTGCAGCTGCTATTCTACAAGAAGAAAATCGGTGCAAGAACAAAGAAGACAAACAAGTAAACCTGCAACAAGTAGAAGCGTTGACAACGATGAGAGGAAGATCAACAGAACGTGGCCAAAGCAACAGTCACAAACATGGTAGATCGAAGTCGAGAAGAAAGAAGAATTTAAAGTGCTACAACTGTGGAAAGAAGGGTCACTTGAAGAAGGATTGTTGGAGTCTCAATAAAAACTCCAATCCACAAGGCAATACCGCAAACACTTCAGATGATGGAGATGCTTTATGCTGTGAAGCATCAACTACCGTGGAAGGCAGAAAAAGATTTACAAATATATGACTCATTGATTCGGGAGCAACATATCACATGACCTCAAGAAGAGAATGGTTCCATCATTATGAACCTGTCTTAGGAGGATCTGTGTATTGTTGCAATGATCATGCCTTAGAGATCGTTGGCGTTGGAACCATCAAATTGAAGATGTATGATGGAACAATTAAAGTTGTTCGAGATGTGCGGCACATGAAAGGCTTGAAGAAAAATTTATTATCCTACGGATTGTTAGATAATAATGCAAGCAAGATTGAAACACGGGAAGGAATAATGAAGGTGTTCCGTGGAGCGTTTGTGGTGCTGAAAGGCGAAAAAAATAGCTGCAAACTTATACATGCTGAAGGGAGAGACTTTGCTAGATGCAGAAGCCTCTGTTGCCTCATGTAGTTCAGATTCTGCAATGCTATGGCATCAAAAACTTGGACACATGTCAGAACAAGGAATGAAAGTCCTTATGGAGCAAAAGCTACTTCTAGGCTTAATAAAGGTATCACTTACTTTGTGTGAGCATTGCATAACAAGTAAGCAGCACCGGTTGAAATTCAACAAATCAAATTCTAGAGGCAAAAGTGTTCTAGAATTGGTTCACTCTGACGTATGGAAAGCACCAGTTACATCCCTAGGTGGAGCAAAATACTTTGTCTCATTTATTGATGATTACTCCAAGAGATGTTGGGTGTACCCTATCAAGAAGAAGTCAGATGTGTTTTCAACTTTTAAAAACTTCAAGGCATAGGTGGAACTTGATTCTGAAAATAAGATCAAGTGTTTCAGAACAGACAATGGAGGAGAATACACAAACGAAGAATTTGATGACTTTTGCAGAAAAGAAGGCATCAAAAGACAGTTCACAGTGGCGAACACTCCGCAACAAAATAGAGTGGTAGAGCGGATGAACAGAACCTTGTTAGAAAGAACAAGAGTAATGTTAAGGGATGTAAGCCTAGAAAAATCATTATGG
Organism: Hibiscus syriacus; assembly: GCF_006381635.1. Classification (NCBI taxonomy): domain Eukaryota; kingdom Viridiplantae; phylum Streptophyta; class Magnoliopsida; order Malvales; family Malvaceae; genus Hibiscus; species Hibiscus syriacus. The sequence continues at coordinate 105,150 of NW_024062294.1, read as the reverse complement.
GCAGAAGCAGTCAATACCGCCTGTTATTTGGTGAATCGAGTTCCATCAACTGCAATAGAGCTGATGACACCAATGGAGATGTGGACTGGTAAACCAGCTGATTATTCAAACCTCCATATATTTGGAAGTATTGTGTGCGTGATGTACAACTCCCAAGAAATCTCAAAGTTGGATCCAAAATCCAGGAAATGCAAATTCTTGGGGTATGCTGATGGAGTAAAGGGGTATCGCTTGTGGGATCCCACTGCCCGTAAAGTGATCATCAGCAGGGATGTCATCTTTGTAGAAGATAAGCTACAAAGAAAAGAAGACGATGATAGCACTGAAAAGTCAGACACTACACAGATACATGTGGAAAAAGAGGTTGAACAAGGAGATTCTTCTGAAGCAGAACCATCACATGATGAACAAGAACCAAAGAGTTCTGAAGCTCCAATAACTTGTCAATCAGATCGTGTGAAAATACGTCCCAATTGACACTCAGATTATGTTATAGAAGGTAATATTGCATACTACCTTTTAACAGAGGACGGTGAGCCATCAACATACCAAGAGGCAATAAACAACTCAGATGCTTCATTGTGGATGATGGTGATGCAAGAAGAAATTGAAGCCCTTCATAAAAATAATACATGGGACCTTGTGCCACTACCACAAGGAAGGAAGCCAATTGGTAACAAATGGGTCTTCAAAATCAAGCGAAATTGGTGACGATCAAGTTGAGAGGTACCGTGCAAGACTAGTGGTCAAAGGATATGCTCAAAAAGAAGGTATTGATTTCAATGAAATATTTTCTCCTGTGGTTCGACTAACAACAGTTCGAGTAGTTTTGGCAATGTGTGCTACATTGGACTTACATCTAGAGCAGCTAGATATTAAAACAGCTTTTCTTCATGGAAATCTTGAAGAAAAAATTTATATGCTCCAGCCTGAAGGTTTTGAAGAAAAAGAAAAGAAGAACTTGGTTTACAGGTTGAACAAATCTCTGTACGGTCTAAAGCATGCGCCGAGGTGTTGGTATAAGAGATTTGATTCCTTCATTATGTGTCTTGGATACAACAGACTTAATGCTGACCCTTGTGCTTATTTCAAGAGGTTTGGTGATAACGATTTTGTTATATTACTGTTGTATGTGGATGACATGTAGGTTGCAGGACCCAACAAAGATCATATTGAAGAATTGAAGGCACAACTGGCTAGGGAATTTAAAATGAAGGACTTGGGATCGACAAACAAGATTCTAGGGATGCAAATTCACCGAGACAGAAGTATTAGGAAGATTTGGCTTTCACAAAAGAATTATTTGAAGAAGATCTTGTCACGATTCAGCATGCAAGATTGTAAGCCAATTTCTACTCTTCTTCCTATTAACTTCAAATTATCCTTCAGTATGAGTCCTAGCAGTGAAAAATAGAGGATGGAGATGTCTCGAGTACCGTATGTGTCAGCAGTGGGAAGTTTAATGTTCGCTATGATATGCACAAGACCGACATTGCACAAGCAGTGGGAGTGGTTAGTCGGTACATGGCGAATCCAGGCATAGAGCATTGGAATATAATAAAGAGGATCCTGAGATACATCAAAGGGACCTGAAATGTTGCATTATGTTACGGAGGATCAAATTTACTAATCAATGGGTATGTAGATTCTGACTATGCAGGGGATTCGGATAAAAGCAAATCTACTACAGGGTATGTGTTCAAAGTTGCTGGTGGAGTAAGCTGGTTTCAAAATTGCAGTCAGTTGTGGCTACGTCAATAACAGAAGCAGAATATGTAACAGCTACACAAACTAGTAAAGAAACAATTTTGTTGAAGATGCTATTGGAGGAGCTTGGGCACAATCAAAAGTATGTCTCTCTATTTTGTGACAGTCAAAGCGCCTTGCATCTAGCAAGGAATCTAGCATTTCATTCAAGGACAAAACACATACGAGTTCAGTACCATTTCATTCGTGAAAAGGTGGAAGAAGGGACAGTAGATATGCAGAAGATTCATACCAAAGACAACATAGCAGATTTCATGACGAAGGCGATCAATGCTGATAAATTTATTTGGTGTCGATCCTCCTGTGGCCTGTCAGAAACGTAAGCAACATAAAGATAAAAGGTAGAAAGAATGGTGTGAAGATATGATTGTTCCAATCAAATCTTCAAGTGGGAGATTATTGAAAGTCAAGCCATTTCAGTGCAATTAATGCACTGAATGGCAATTGTCAAAAAGCTTGGGCTGCATAAATTGTTTTCAACATTCGGTGCAGCATTTGTTGATTTTTCAACAATGGTAAAATCTTAATTTTAGCCATTGTAATTTAGGGTATTTATAAATTAGTCCTTAAAGCTTCAACTATAAATACCCTAGCTCATTTAGCTTCAAAACCATCCAAAAGCATTCTAGCTTTCTTCCAATACTAGAGAGAATTTAGAGAGTTTCTTGAGAGTTGTTTTCTCCTTTTTATCAAGAGAGAATTATCATTGTTTTCTCCTTGGTAGATCGAGAGAGGTTGTAATTCCTATTTTCTCATAGTGAAATTCTTCTACCGTTGCCCATGGTTTTTACCCTATTTTATTTAGGGGTTTTCCACGTAAATTTTGTGTCTTCTTTATCTTTATTTTTATTTTCTCAAATTATCAGTTGTATTTTTGCTCTATCCGATAGCCGTCTTTCGCAACAATCCATGCTACTCACAGCATCAATGGCACCATCTGCGTTCAGGCAATACCATTCATTTGGAGGCTTGTTCCATAATACACTAGTCGTCATCAAGGGAGCTTGAACTTTGATAGAGGAGATTCAACAAAGTATTTAGTCCATGTTGTGTTGCAATGCAACAAATCATCCAGAGGCCAAGATGTATCAGAGAAAACAAAATCGTTTCGGTGCTTCTAGAGTTGCCAAACAATTTAAAAGAATACAAGGTTCCATGATACTTTGATGTTAGGCAGGCGAGAGTCAATTTCAAGGTTTCAGTGGATCTATTTTTTCAGATCAGAAGTATAAAAAATATGATTGCTCGGATCAATCAGCTTGCGCCAAAGACCACGAACAGCTTCACAATCTCTTAAAACATGGAGTATCGTTTCAGCGAAAGCATTGCATATGGGACATAGGGGATCATCATATAGTTTTCGCTTGGTTCATTCAAGTTTGGTCATCAATTTGTTCTGAAAGTTTTGCCAGATAAAGAAGAGGACACGATGGGGAGTTTGCAAGGACTATATAGACTTCCAAAGGGTGGTTTTCTCATTCCAATTTTCACCAAGTAGGCGTTCATAAGCAAAACCCACGCTGAAGGATAGGTTGGGTTCCCATCACAAATAAAAACTGTCATTTGTGTCTCTTGGATCGAGAGGTTTAATTCTAACGATATGAGGAATTGCTTCTGGCAAAAAACAAAGTAGCCAGTCGGTTGAAATCCTAAGTGTTGTATGTGTCTATTAGAGCAGTTGTTCCGAGATTGAAATCAATTTCATTGGCATTTAAAGACCAATTTCGGAACGGGCCTAGAAACAACACCCATGTATCATCCCAAAGGCGGACACCATGTCTAAGAAAAGTAACCCAGAAAGTATCCTGTTGAGTGAGCAAGTTGTGACTCATTTTTAGCATGAAAGCTAAATTATGCTTACTGCAGCGATGAAGACCAAGACCCTATCTGTCAAGAGGTTGGCTAATTGTGTCCCAATTGAAAAAGAAAGCTTATTTTCAGAGTTTGTTGATCTCAAACAAAGTGACGAATTATCTTATCAATGTCGTTGCAAATGGGCGCAAGAAGAAAAGTCGCTTGCATGAAATAGGTGGGAATGACGGCTAAGACAAATTTAGCAAAGAGGAAACGCCCTGCCATGGACAAAGTTCGAGCCATCCAACCATTCAATTGGATCGCATCCGATCGAGGATGAAATCATAGTCCAAGCAAGTGACACGTTTATGAATCACTGGTGTTCCAAGATATTTTCCTAAGGATGCAACCACTTAGAATCCCAAACGTGAACTTAAGGAGGCTTTCAGTGAGGCAGATGTGCAAGGCGAGAAATAAATCTGAGTTTTCCTCTTGTTAACCTTATGTCCAGAAAATGAGCCAAATTTGATTAGGATCGAATCAATAATATTTTGGTTTACATCAGCTCTATCATAAAAGATCAGGTCATCGACAAAAAATAAGTGGGATATTGGACTCTCATGCGAACGAGCCGAAAGGTTTCCATGTGCCAGACAAAACATCATTATGAATGTTATAACCCAAGCGTTCCATGGCCGAGACAAGCAAGCAAGGGGAGAAGGGATCCCCTTGTCGAACCCTCTTTCTAGTCTAAAGATCGAAGAATGGGATCTGTTCCATTGAACTTACATGGAAGTCGATGTAGTGCAGTGCATGATCACATGAAAGATACATGGAGGAAATTTTACATCAAGAAGAGTATCATGGATGAAATCCCAACGTATACGGTCAAAAGCCTTTTCAAGATCAACTTTGATTATCATGTCCAGAAAATGAGCCAAATTTGATTAGGATCGAATCAATAATATTTATTGGTTTACATCAGCTCTATCATAAAAGATCAGGTCATCGACAAAAAATAAGTGGGATATTGGACTCTCAATGCGAACGAGCCGAAAAGGTTTCCATGTGCCAGACAAAACATCATTATGAATGTTATAACCCAAGCGTTCCATGGCCGAGACAAGCAAGCAAGGGGAGAAGGGATCCCCTTGTCGAACCCTCTTCTAGTCTAAAGATCGAAGAATGGGATCGTTCCATTGAACTTACATGGAAGTCGATGTAGTGCAGTGCATGATCACATGAAAGATACATGGAGGAAATTTTACATCAAGAAGAGTATCATGGATGAAATCCAAACGTATACGGTCAAAAGCCTTTTCAAGATCAACTTTGATTATCATCCAACCTTTTATTCTTTTGGAGGCTCTCATGGAATAAACTACCTATTAATTAATGATTATATTTTCCGTGATAGTCCTTCCAGAAACTTGTCTGATTTGGTTGGATAAGAAGTGACATATGCATTTCGACGTCGAACAATGATCTTCGTAAGAAACTTATAAACAATTGAACAAAGACTGATGGGTCAAAAATCAATAAAGGATTGCGGCATATAAACTTTGGAATAAGTACCAAAGTCTTTAGGTTGAGGTTTGGGTCGAGGTCCCACCCTAAAAACATTTTGAATCACTTCATGATGACCGAACCCATATTCAATTGCTTTTGAATAACTCATAGTGGAGGCCATCGGGGCCCGGGGCTTTTAAAGGTGTCATATAAAAAATGACACTCCGGATTTCATCGATGGTTGGAATTTCATCCAAAGAATCATTTGAGGACGCAGGAATGGGAAACAACCCGAGTGCGGATAATGCCCTGGACTTGGTATCGTTTGAGAAAATGGTCTTGAAAAAACTAATGCCACATCACGAAGAACATTTTCGTCATAACACCATTCGCTGTTGGTGAGCCTGAGAGAGGTAATTCTGCTTTGCCTCTTCTTCGCAAGGTCTAACCGTGAAAGTATCTGTGCTGCGGTCACCTTTGTTGATCCATTCAAAATGAAATCATTGTTTCCAAAAATCTTCTTGATCAAGTAAACTGTTCAATTTCAATAAGAAGCTTTGATTTAAGATCATGCAAGAAGCTACAATGGTGATGCTTTAAAGCCTTTTGAAAACCCTGCAAGCGCCCATGGCAATTCTTTTCTTTGTGCAGATATATCCAAAAATTAACTTGCTCCAAGTGTTCATAGCCTTAGTGAAGTGAGTGATAGTGTCGGAGAGTCTAGAAGATGGGTTCCAATTATCTTGAACCATGAGGGCAAAATCTTCGTGAGATAGCCAGCCCAAAAAACAACGAAAACTCTTACTCTACCTACCCGTATTTGGATCACCTAAAGTGAGAAGAAGAGACGATGGTTCGACTACATGTGAAGAAGTCGTAAGACATAAGCTTCAGGATAGGACTCATCTCAGATGGTGATGCAAATAACTTGATCGAGATGAATGTGAGAATTACTCCGGTTCTATGTAAACTTAGGGCCTTGGAACCCCATATCACGCAAACCGTAACCAAACAACAGCTCCTGAAAGTCTTTCCTAGGAATAGAAAATGTGGCATATAACCTTTTCTGTCATATGAGAAGATAGTGGCATTAAAGTCAACAAGCAATATCCAAGCGGAAGAAATGGTTTCTTCTAGGTTCTGCAAATGGTGCCAAACACGCTTGCGCTTTTTAGAGTTTGAGCTAGCCTAGAAAAAAGTTGCAAGGGTTGAGTGGCTTTCGATTTGTCTAGCGATGAAACAATGAATGAATAGTTTGTTACTTGCATGTTAAATTTCCCAAATGGTTAAAAAAGACTTAACGTAGAAATAAGTGTCCAAACTATATCATTTGTTAACTTTAAATGCCTAAAACTTTTCGCTCAAAGTAGGTGCCTAATGTTTACAACGTTACTCTTTTAAGTATTTACTATTACTAGTATAACAATATGAGACCATAAAATAAAAATATATATTAAATAATTGAAAGACAACAACATAGGCATAAATACTTGATTTTAGATAGAATAAACAATTGGAAATGATTTGAGGCTTGTAGCTACACAGTTTTCTTAATACAGATTTTCAGTCATTCCTTGATTCTTGAGATCGTCGGTCGTTTGTCTCCCAAGATACAAAAACTAAATGATTATCTATAATAATACAGTTGTAGAGATAACAAACTATACACTTACCCTTTTCTATAATTGAAAATTAGAGGAGGAGATGAATATTTTCTTTTAAGTTGTTTGAGTTGTCTCAATTGTGTTTAACCTAGAAGGTTTGTATAGTATTTATATGTTTTGCACATAGGAATATAATTGGAAATAATATATTTTGAAAATAAGGTATATCAATATTGTCAGAACTATAATACCTTATTTTAATCGAATATAAATTCATAAATAATATATTTCAAAATTAAGGTATAACAATGATGCCAAAATTATAATACTATATTTTAATCGAATATAAATTCATGAATAATATAATATTTTTCTATTATTGTCCAACATTAAAGAAATCATAAAATATCCTTTTAATTTAGAATATTAAAAATGATATGCCACTTTGACTATCCATTTTTTATTCATTGCTCAATCATTTTAAGCATATCAGGTGTCGTTGTAGAGGTTTCATGGAGTAAAACATGAATAAATTAATTCATCATTTGAATCTCCACCTTTACCAATAGAAAATATGGCTTAAAGTTTCCAATTTATCACATTTTTCTAACAATTTCTCATATGAATGAAATTGATGATTTATCAAAACATTTTGACTCAATATGGTGATAAACTCTATGATTGATAGCTATATAAGATAGGTATGTTTCCTCCTTTAAACTTTCCCTTATGAAAGAAGATTAATTTTATTGAATAACCTGTTAGTGTGATGTCCTTGAATTGTTCTATTATTTGAGTAAACAATGATATGCTTCACACAACTACCTCTCTGATAAGAATATTAATTATCATGGGTATGTCCATATTGCCGTGAATGGTTCTGCAATAGTTTGAAAGAACTATGACCAATATTCTCTTTGAAGTTACCTCACTTTACTTTCATAGGTGACTTATATTGTTTATCTCATTGAAGAACACCATGATTATTAAAAGCTTTGCTTAATCTACATCATTTTTATCACTATTTACATCATAAGAATGGACTTAAGATAAGACACACCTACAATGACTGCTCAAGGTTTATGCAATTAGGTTTTTCCTTTGAACTTAAATCTTGGGATATCCAGTCAACTAGGTAATGTTTTCCTTCACATAACACCTTTAGTTATCATGGGAATTAATCTTCTTCGTTTAGATATTTTCTTAACCTGATCTCGATTTAACCCTTTGGTTAGCGGATTCATGATGTTATCCTTTGATTTTACAAAATCAATAGAGATAACTTCGTTTGAGATCAATTGTCTAATGATATTATGTCAGCAATGCATATGTCTCGATTTACCATTATACATGAAATTTTGTGAGCTATCAGTTGTTTCTTGTTCTTCATATAGTATATGCATATTGTATGCACATGTTTCGACCATTCAAGAATATCCTCAAGAAAGTATCAAAGTCATTCAGCTTCTTTTCTAGATTTGTCTAGAGCTACAAACTCAAATTTCATTGTGGATATGGTTATAATAGTTTGTCTTTAGTATTTCCATGACACAACTCCTCCTCTCAAAGTGAATACACATAAACTTATACCTTTGGTATCTTGAATATCATATATCCAAGTATCCTTCTAAGATAACATGATCTCTAGAATAGTGCAATTCATAATATCGAGTATATTTGAGATATATTAGTACCATTGTTATTGTTTTTCAATGATTTCCACTAGATTGCTTGTGAATCTGTTTAAACTACTCATAGTGAAACCGATGTCTAGTCTGGTAAAACTCATGATATATATTAGGTTGCCTATGACCCTCAGATATTCCTCTTGATGATTACTTTCACCTTGCTTTTTAGATAGATGTGAACAAGAATCTATTAGAATTATGACTATACAAATATCATTCATGTTAAATTTCTCAGGAATCTTGTCTACATAGTGTGATTGAGTCAGTATGATACCTTTAAATGACCTTTTGATTTAGATGCCCAGAATCGAATCTGCCAATCTCGTATCTTTCATATCAAATCATCAATTTAACATGCCTTTGATAAGTTTTATCAGTTTAATGTTGCTTCCAACAACGAGTATGTCATCGACATACAAATATAGAATGATATTGATATAGTATAGTTGGGGAATGCCTTGTTGATAAAGGACAGTGAAAACTCGATTGTGGGTCTAGGAAGGCAAGCAAGCAACCTAAAGCAAGTGAATGCCTACAAACAGAAAGTTAGGTGGGTAGATGTAATGGTTAAAGGGTGGTCTAGAAATTTAAGTAAAGAAAGAAATGTAATGATGGAAGAGTGGGTTGTTTTGATGATTGAAATGGCGTGGTGATGGGCTAACAAAGAATGAATGGTTTGATGATAGTGTCTTAAAAAAGACTAAAGGAAGAAACTAAGCTAAAAAGAGCCAAAAAACTGAACCTTATATTGCTTCTTTAATGGGTAGTAAATGGGATTTGGACCTGCTATCTATAAAAAAAAAATAGGAACCAAAAGTATCAAGGTGAATAGAAAGGGGTTGACGCAATAAGTATTACTACTTGATAAATCGATAAAGTCACAAAGGAATAATAGGAGAGAAAAATCTCACATGTTGTATATATGTCAAAGGAGTTATTTTACAAATGACAAAGGCTTGTAAATTTATAGGAAATGAAATGATATGGTCGAATGGATACAAGGTGTTTCGACCAGCCTTTGTTTCCTTTGGAAAATACATAACTTTTGAAATAAAAAGATGAAAAGAATTGGTGGTGTTTCAGCCATAGTGAGGGGACATATGCCTTGGTCGAATAATGCTTGCATCTTTTCATGTTGGAGCCTAAGTAAGGAGCCATAAGCCTTGTATGAATAGTTGCTTCCTTTTCATTTGAAAGTGGTCCCTAAGGAGTCACATGGTAAGCACTTGATGTAGCCTTGCATAGGATCTCTTCCTTGATGTCACATGCCTTCCACGCCTAAGGGTAGATGATAGGTTCAACCATGGGCATTATTGGCATATATTGGATGCTAAGTGACTTTTTAACTGTCTAGTCAGCTAGCTAGGTGAGTTGTAGCTAGGTGGGCTCAAGCTAGCTAGCCAGTGACACTCCAGCTGCTCATCTACTATGTCAGCTATCTTCCAGGTACCTCCAGTCCACAGCTCAGGTAGTAAGTTGTCAGCTACTCTCCAGCTACCTTTAGCTCCCTTTCAGCTCATTTAGCTATCCTTGAGCTAGTGTCCTTAATCCTTGAGCTCCATTTAGCTATGCTTTCATCCATTGAGCTATTTGTGAGTTTCCATGCTTTGAATCTCTCAACACCAAGTTTCCATAAGATGCCATAACTTCAAGTTAGGAATGAATGAATGAATCCTTTTTTTTAACTTCAAGTTCTTCACGTAGCCTTTCCTTTTAATAGATATCTTCTAAGGGTGACCCTTTGAAAAGGTTTTTCTTTAAAGGTCTTTCTTTGGAATAATTATTGCTAACATGTACCCTTTCAAAACAACACTTTCCAAAAGATGTCCATTCCGAATATTAATCTTCATTTGGATGAACCTGCAAAACAAAATTGCATACCTTGAAGTTCTTGTAATGATATGGCATGTCAACTTTAGGTTGTGTCAAAAGACACTTCCTAATCACATCTTTAGTTGAATGACCATGCTTCCTCGTAGTGCCTCATTGGTGTGAAACATCACTTGTTTTGAAAATGGTAGGAACTCTTTGAATGTTTCCTTTTGATAAGTCACGTCATTTGGATAAAAGTCTTGTCTCTTCATGCTCAACATGGTTCAAATCATATCATTTGGAAAGTATTCTGGTCTCTTCATGGTTTTGATTTGAACTGTCACAATGGTTGGTTAGAAGATTTGTCTTTTTGGTTTCAACCTCCATTGTTTTAAAACTTCTTAACCATTATTCAATGCTTCGATGCTCTTTTTCATGTTCAATTGATTATTCTTAACATGACCATGCTATAACTGCATGGACATGCCAAAATTTATATAACACAATTTTTTAAAAATATTAAAATATATTATATTTTAAAGAGGTTTAATATTTACTTTCCTCTATGTATTATAATTTTGACTTTTGAACTATTATTCCTTTATCACGTTAACTCATTGTATTTTTCAAATTTATAAAAAAAAAAAACTATGTGATTCAATTAAAAATTATCATAAAATTTGTCAAAATTGAAATTTTTTAATAAAATAATTAAAAAATGAAGAAAAATTTCAGGTATTCAATTTTTTAATTTTTCGGAAATTATAATTATAATTTATTTATTTTTTATAACTCATAAGACCATTAAAAATATAAAATAAAATCATAAAAAAAAATTTGAAAATAGAAATTTCCTTTTAAAATTATGAGTTATAATAGATATTTTATATATTATTAGAACTTTTGAAAAGAAATTTTTTTATGAATTTATTAAATATTCGGTTTTGTATGCATTTTTTAAATACCCATTACAACATGACATTACTTTAAGCCAATTTTAAGAAAAGGAAAAATAAAATATACTATTATGGCAACAAAATAATAGTACAATAGTCAAACTGATAAAAAAATACCTTTAGGCACTAAATAAATAAATTATAATATAGGGACTGAAACAAGTATTTAACCTTTAAAAGTGATTTTAATACACAAAAATTATTCGAGAACGATATAATTATAGAATTATTAAACAAAAGATATTTATGAATGCTTTAATTAATAACTTATACTTTTAATCATAGGAACTGTATATAATAATGGCTAAAGTACACAAATTATCCCCCAACTATAGGGTGTTTCTTTATTGAGTTTTATGACTATTAAAAGTTACAAAATGGTCTTTCGACTATAGGGTGTTGCTTTGTTGAGTCATCCGACTATTAGAAGTTACAAAATGGTCACCCGACTACTCATATGTTCCAAACTCGTCATTTTCTGTTAAAAAATTTGCAGTCGTCTGAAATGAACTTTAAACTGTTGAATGAGATATGGTAAAATATGATCGTAAAATCATTTTAGTTGTATTTTGTGGATGAAATTTTTGTTTACATTATACCATCGAGATAATGCTTGAAACATTATACTGGCGAGCCAATACTTGAAAGCAACGATGGTGCTACTAGACATCATTAAAATATTATTTTATCATGTCCTAGTCAACAACAGGGGCAGAGCTAGATAATTTATTTTGGGGTGTCAAAATTAGAAATTTTATAATTTTTTTTAAAGTGGATGAAAATTAATAGAGGGTGTCACTTTATATTTAAAGGTATCCATATTTTTAAAAATATATTTATTTTATTTTTAAATATTTTTCTATTAAGAAAAAAATAATATTTTAAAAAAAAAATTGGGGTGTCATTTGACACCCCTTGTAAATACACTGACTCCGCCAGTAGTTAGCAACTTAGTGTCCAACTCAGACATACGTTATTTTTAACATAAAATGATGATTTTGGAACATATGAATAGTCTGGGATCATTTTGTAACTTTTAATAGTTAAATGATTAACAAAACAATACTCTATAGTCATAGAATATTCAATTTCACTTTTATTGTGATTTTAAAAATAAATAATAAATAATATACGAGAATTCACTTGAATCTCCATCAATCATCACTAACAATCATCCTACAAATTCATCCTATAAATTTAAGGATAAAATGATAACTTTTTTCCCATTCTACAACAAAGGATTCTTTTTTTCTCCGTAGATCTAGAGGATCTCTTTCTCTTTTATATAAGAACGCCAGTATATGCTTTCAAATATTTTTTACTTAATGTAAAAATAAGTGTCCAAATTATACTTAAAGTTAATTTTAGGTATTTAAAGAATTTTTCGTTGAAAATAGATGCCTAACGTTTTTGACGATTCACTTTTAGATGTCTGCCGTTAAATTCGATCGTTAAGTGACCTAAAAGTATAGCGTTAAAAACATTAGACACCTATTTTTAATGAAAAATTCTTTAAACACTTAAAGTTAACTTTATATATAGTTTGGACACTTTTTTTACATTAAGCAAATATTTTTAAGTACAAGTCTAATGCAACCATGATTAGTAACTCTTTGTTTACATGAGACGAATTGTTGTCGATACTTGTAAACCACGTTCTCATCTATTATATATCAATATTGATGTGATAAGTGTAAAAACATTCATGATCTATTGAGTATTTTCAAGACCTAACTCATGAAATAATCTCCGAGATTCACGATTTATATATATATATATATATATATATATTTAAAATTTAATAATCTTTTATCCACTATGATGGTTTTAATTTTTGAAACATTAAAATTCACACGTGTCACGATAAAAATCTCATAAAAATTATTATTATTTATTGTTGTGCAACTCACTCACTCACTCCATTGCATCATCACTTATATGATGGTTGAATAAGAAATGGTTAATATCCTCTGCGCGCTTCCCCATATACGTATAGTTTAATAATATAATAAATATAGAAATAAAAAGGAGGAAAGAATTGAAGGGTGTCTGCATAGGTATCCTCGTAGGGCCCACTTATGGTATATACTAATATTTACATTAAAAAAAAAGTAAAGTATATGACTGTAGGATATTATTTTGTTAAGTCCATTAATTATTAAAAATTAAAAAATGGTCTCTTCACTATAGAGAGTTATTTTGTTGAGTCCATCAATTATTAAAATTTATAAAATGACCACTCGACTATTCATTATGTTATAAACTCGTCATTTTCCATTAAAAAAACTAACGGTCGTCTGAACTGAACATTAACATACTGAGTTAGATATGATAGTTGTTTGAGATTACGAGATCAGAGTTTTATCATATCCCAATCAACAAGTTACATCCAACTTAGGATGTCTTTACTTTTTTAATATAAAAGGACGAGTTTGAAACATAATGAATAGTCGAGTTACTATTTTATAACTTTTAATAGTTATATGACTTAAAAACAATATCCTATAATCAGAGGACCATTTTTATACTTTACTATTAAAAAAATATGATTTAATGTTGGTGTCCTCCAACTAACCCACAAACACGTGTTTCCTCGTATAATTCATATTTTTTATATTTATATTAAATGCAGTGAATAATTATTTTCTTTTATGAACGTGGACACATTATATGATATGTTTAAAGATGATCAATCTTTTTGCTGTTGAATGCTTATATTTTGTATATGTGGTGTTTAAATTCGATACCTCAAGAGAAAATAATAAATTTTTTAACCACTGAAATCACTTGATTGATGCAATAAAATAATAATATTGAAGATTTATGCTTGTACAGTTTGTGAAAACCCCACCCACACTCAATATTATATACATACATATGAATATTAGTAAGACATCAACATATGGTTGGGATTGTGGCTTTGGAGCACATAACTACCCTGCAAAGTGGAGTGTTTGAAATAGAACTAAGAACTTTAATTGGATTCTTCTTCAAATGATCCCTATTATTGGGTGTAATCATCATTTTTACCTTGATCCAGCTGGTTTCCTGCTCCAATTAGCACCTACCAGTAGCTTCCACCGACGACAGTTGGTTTTTCGCTCCACACAGCAGCTGCCAGCAGCCCAACTCCACCAGCTGTCCCTCCACGTACCGGTTACAGCTCACAAGAAAAACAAACAACAATCATTTTCTTTTGTTTTAAGCATGTAAAAGGGTTAATATATAACCCATAAAAATTACATTGTAGAGAAGGAGAGGAGGGATACACAGAGATTGTAAAAAAAAACCCCGGATCTAGCATCAATACAACAGCAGAGATTACATTTCTAAGGTTTATTCCCCCTTTGAATCTGTTATTATTATTTTTTGTTATTTTTGAATTAGAGTAGCAGTAGTTTAAAAAATATAAAAAAAATTGGACGAACAGGGGATCGAAATAATAAAAAAAATAGAAAAGGGAAGCAAAGTGAGAGTTTACCTTTAATGGTTACCTTTGGTTGGACAGAATGTCGCCAGTCAGAGCGTGAGGGCCACCAAATCGGTGGTCAGCGTTAATGGGTTGTGTTGGTTGAACGACACTGAAGTGAGGGGATAAGAAAAAGATAGAAGAGATGTGCGGGGGAGGAAGGAGGAAGATTTAGTTTTTAGGTTTTAATTTTAGGTTTTTTTATTTAATATATTAGGATATTTTAATTTTTTTTAGTTTTGGAAAAATTCCTCTCATGTCCCAAAACATTTAGCGCATTTTTACATTTTAACCACTAGTTTTAGGATTAAATCGTGTTTAGAGTCCCTATGTTTTTTGTGTCCTGCATTTTGGTCCTAAATAGTTTAGATTAATTTTCGGGGAAAAATCACGCTAAAGTCCCTGTACTTTATGAATGATTTTTCATATAAATCACTAATTGTGGGTTAATCATCCATAAGCCGTTCTAGTTTAGGCGTATTTTTATTTTGGTCACTGATATTCTTTGTTAATTTTTATTTTCTATTTTTCCATGATAATTTCTATTTTGTTTCATTTTAGTCATTAGTTAATTTTGTTTTTATTTTATTTATGAATATGATTTAATTGCTTTAATTTCAATTATTAGTTATTTAAAAACTTTCTCAAAATTGTTGTCAATTAGCTATTCACGATTAATTTGCCTTTAATGTTTCATTTTCCTTAATTAGTTGTAATCTTAATGTTTGTGTCTTTGACTTTATTTTTTCCTTACTTTAATTTTCTTTTCATTAATTTATAATTGATAACTTAAATTTACTTTCCATTCTATCCATTTTTAATCATAATAGAAATTAATACTATTTGACTTTATTATATAGATATTAATTAAATATAAACATTCTATCCATTTTTAATCATAGTAGAAATTAATACTATTTGACTTTATTATATAGATATTAATTAAATATAAATTTCTTTTATTTATTCTATTAATTCGTTTTCTTTTCTTATATTTATCCATGGTATTTTATTATTAATATAACATTAAGTGTGTTGATACTATATTTTTAATTCCTTTTATTTTAGTCATTATTTAATGCTATTTTAGTCATTATTTAATGCAATTTTATTCTATTTATTTTTATTATCCTTTCAATATGTTTAAATTATTAAATATTATTTTATCCGTATAAATATATATATATATTTGATTAAATAATAATCTTTATTTATTTTTAAATATTAAGAAAGGGCAGTCTTAAAATAACTAGATGTCCTATTCTGGTATTTTAAAAATATTAAATATCATATTTATAAAAAAATATATATATTTGCTTTAATTTTTTATAAATTATTTTAATCATATTTTAATATGTATTTTTTAATATTAAGAAAAGGGTTGTCTTAAAGCACCTAGAAATCCTTTTATGATATTATTAAATAAATAAATATCCTATTTTTATAAATTATATATTAATTATTTTTAGAGAAATGTTTTATTAATTTTTATTAATTTTTTAATATTAAGAAATAGGCTGTCTTAAAGCACATATAAGTCTTTTTCTGATATTTCTAAGTAAATAAATATCTTATTTATAAAAATATAAATATTTTCTTAAAATTATACTAATAAATTTGAAATAATAGAATTATGAATTAAGTATATTTTTGAATTCTTAAATTTCCAATAACATAGACAATTTATAATTAATGAGTACCAATTTTGGGCGTTATAGGGGTGCTAATCCTTCCCTAAACGTAACCGACCACGAATCTTTTTATTATTATTATTATTAAAAAAAATTTGGTTATACACATATCAGTTTATCTTTTAAATTATGTTTTCTTAAAAACTATTTTAAAAGATTCTTTTTAGGTATTTGACCTACCTAACCCCAAAAGGTCAATGGCGACCCCCAAAATATTTTTTAAATCAAAATTATTTATTTATTTATTTTTATTTTTCCCGCCAAGTAAAATTTCGTGCCCGAGCAAAAACCGGTTACGACAGCTTGGCGACTCTGTTGGGGACGGTCAAGCTTTAAAATCAATTATAAATTGTCTCTATCAATTAGAAATTAAAAATTCATATTTATTTAATTTATAATTCTTTTCTTTCAAAATTTTTATTACTTATGGTTTTCATAATATTTTTATATTCTTCTTTATTAATTGTTTTTATTTTTTTTAGATATTAAATTTCATTCTTTAATTGTTTGTCAAAGGTTTGAAAATTTGTCCTCACACACAACACTTGCATTGCATAACATAAGCTTTATAATCAAGCTTGTCCCTTTTAAGTGGGAGTGAAAGCGACGTCTTCGTGAGAATTTATTCTCCGTGTCAGACCTAGTAAGTAGTTTTCAGGGTTCATATGCTCTATGTCTTCGTGAGAATTTATTCTCCATATCAGGCTTAGAGAAATGTATCCCCTCGAATTGAACTCGATCCATTTAAGTCTGTAGTGGACTAGAATTGAGGGTTGACAGCCCAAGGGGGCACTAACAAGGACAATTCGGGTACCTTTACTCCTAGAACTGAAACCTTGCATATAATAAACCCTAGAAATTCTCCTGATCTAAGATTGTACTGAACCTCTATCCTTAGGTGTACACAAAGGAGAAATAAGCTCTAGATTTTAATTTAATTTCTTTACTTTTCTTTTTCCTGAATAAATGCATGCGAACTAGAAATCATGCAGTTAGGTTAATTTTTCCAAACAAAGCATGGAACTAGAAAGCATGAGGTTAAGATTTATACCTTTATAGATAGAATTGTTTTTTCTTTCCATTAATTGGTACTAACCAATTTATTTTTTTCCTTTCTCATTTTGTTTTGATCTAATTTGTTTATATTGATTTCTTTTTATATTGTATGATCATGGCATAACCAAAAGGTGTTGACTTAAAAGACTGTTCATCAAATTGGAAAGAATTCATAAATGGACAAAAAGTTTTATGATCAAACAAAATATGACGCAGCCAAGGAAGGACATCCTGAGGAAACTGCGAGGGTAGAAGCAAGATATGCACACAAAGATCCTGTTATATTAATACCAAAAGCATTCCACAAAGATCCTGTTAGATTGATACCAAAAGCATTCTACGGCAAAAGTATCAGTCAGGGCATTCAGAATAAAGGAGGTCTTTATGAAGCTCAAGCATGTTATTTGAAGGATCAAAATAAGAAATTGAGCACCAAAATGGAAACCATGCATGAAGATTTTCAGAAGGTCAGTCAAGCCTTTCAAAATGGTGGCATAGGAAACACCCCAGAGGAGTGGATAACAGGGGTCACCGAGTTGAAAAAGAACTGCAACATATACGAAGATCTTGTCCAAGAACTTCTTGAACAAAAAGGTTCTCTTACAAGGGAAAATGAACAACTTTGAGAATTGACACAGAAGATGAAGGAAAAAGAGAATGGCGTAGAAGAAGCCGCAGTCCCGACAACTTTTGAGCATGAATAGAAACTAACTTGTCTTTAAAGAAGTTAAAAGGGAAGGTTATTGTAACACCCCTAACCCGTATCCGACCCGGATACGAGTATGAGGTGTCACATTGACTTTTCAAACTTTGACTCTTGAACAAATTCAAAGAAAATTTAAACATTTCATTAAAGTAAAAGCAGTTTAGTTACGTAAACTGACCACCATAACCAAAATCAATCAGAGCATACTTAATTCAACCAATTAGTACATGCCAACTATACTCAAAATAACCAAATACATTTAAATCCTCTATTTTCTGATCTGAAATTTTGTAAGGGAGATGCTGACCTGTCTTACTCTTCTTCGTTTCTCTTCTAGCTTCTGTAACCTACGTGTGAAACAATCACACGCTAAGTCTATGACTTAGTGAGGCATAAAAACTTATAATGCACTTTATAACATATATCAATACATGCATGT
This sequence comes from Hibiscus syriacus, assembly GCF_006381635.1. Classification (NCBI taxonomy): domain Eukaryota; kingdom Viridiplantae; phylum Streptophyta; class Magnoliopsida; order Malvales; family Malvaceae; genus Hibiscus; species Hibiscus syriacus. Next base: position 86,659 of record NW_024062294.1, on the reverse strand, counting down.
TCTGTTCTATCATGCTATACCAAATTACATGATTCCCTCATATCATGAAAAATCATATCAGATTAACTACAATAAATAAATACATACACAAAACTCATCATTAACAGTTTTTCATGTAATCACATACTTTTATGCTTAACCTTTTCAATCAAACACTCTACACACACAATATCATATCATTTCTATAACATTTATCATATCACTAACATATATTTGTTTATATCTCTTGATTAGCCCATGTACATATGTGAGAACTATAGATATGTGAGTTTATGGAGGTTGTGCACTACTACGCTGTCACCACAGCTCGTATAAATGTCCCGAAGGACTAGTCCATAGATTCCGAAGAACCTAGGTAATCAGTCCATATGTCCCGAAGGACATAGGTAAACAGTCCATATGTCCCGAAGAACATAGGTAAATAGTCCATATGTCCCGAAGAAAATAGGTAAACAGTCCATATATCCCGAAGAACATAGGTAAACAGTCCATATGTCCTGAAGAACATAGGTAAACCCTCGACCCTTGGCATGTCAACTATACCCCTAGCTCTCATATCACATAACATGGGCATTATCATTTATAATAGTTCACATTACATATCCATATTCTTTCTCTTATAAACACATATCTTTTCTTTTCAGTCACGTATTACATGTACGTGTAATCATTGATCTCATAATCACATGGTCCTTCTCTTCTGTCACATACCACATGTATGTGTAAACGTATATCTAATATCATATGTTGCATTTTCACGTAAGCATGTAAATCATGTAACATATAAACATACATCCATTTCTATGTACTAAGGCACACATAGTAATCACATAACATTTTATAAGTTACTTCTTACCATAGTAACTTTATCATTGACTCATCGCAAGCCAATGTTTGATCAATCACATAAGTACAATTTAAATTGCACTCACCTTAGCCTTGCTTTGATTCGATTATAATCCTTTGATTATTCCGGAACTTGTTTAGGCTCAATGTCTACATAAATATATCAATTTAAAACAACTATCAGAAGCCTAAACTTTAAACTTGATGTTAATAACTTAAACCGGTTTAATGAATCAAATTCTATATTTTCCTTTAGGGGGGAATCGGTTCCCTCCTATGGGGGTATCGGTTCCCCCTTGACATTCTGTAAATTCTGGTTCGTTTGAGGGGGTATCGGTTCCCCTTGAATGGGTACCGATTCCCCTTGCCCAAAAATCACATTTTTGAGCTCGAAATTCACTTCATTTCAGCTTAAACCTTCATATTTTACTTCCTTTAATATTCCTAACTTCTATACACATATTTAAACTCATTTCTATTCCATAATCACTTCTTTAAACCCAAAAATTCCATCATTTACATGGCATTCAAGAATCACACAAAATTTTCAATGTGTTCTAATTCCAATTCTAACACTTCATACTTCTTAATTAGATTGATGACAAGTCAAATTCATCCATAAAACTTCAACAACCATACCATATCAAAATTTCATCTTAAAACTCATATTACAAATTCCTTCTTAATTCCTTTATCTTATTGTTTAAAGCCCATATAAGCTTTCCTTAAGCTTATTTAATACCCAAAGAATCAAAACTAAGCTTAAAACTCAAGAATTAACCAACTGAAATTAAAACTTACCTTTGCCATAGAGCTTACGGGAAGAGAGGAGGAAGGAGATGACCCAGCTCCAGAACTTTCTTTTCTTCTTACCCTTTCCACATTTTTATCACCATAAAAGAAAGATAAAAAATCTTTCTGGTCAAATGACCATTTTACCCTTAATTTCCTTTAATAATTACTAAATAACCTTCATCATATATTTCCAATAATCATTAAATTATTTCATTCTTCTACGTTAGTCACCAAATTCTGAAACTTTTCAATTTAGTCACTAACCCGGTATTGCGGATGTTACAAATCTCCCCTCCTTTTAAAGAAAATTCGCCCTCGAATTTTCACTGAACATTTTGATAAAACATATCTTTTAATGTTCTCATGTTACTTCATTTACTTACTCTTTCTTGTCATCATCAGGAAACGTACTTTTCAATCCTTTAACTTTTCAATTACCTTTTTCCTTTATACATTTATATCATGTCACTTATCACTTAAACAACAACCAGCAACTTCAATCCATTTTCATCAATCAACATCATAAATCCATCTTTAATTACCTTATAATAATAACCAAATTCGTTTTCCATCATCATTTAACCAAGAACACGACCTTAAATCTTCTTTAAATATGATTCAACATACACTTTATAAAATCTTTTCACCTCACCAATCACTCTTTGCTCACTTGTATATCCAAAAATTATCACCTACACTTCCATATAACCTTTATCGTGTCTGATCCTTTAATTCAATCCCATTTCATTTCTTTATTCCATTCTTCCTTTATTTATTCCTTATACACAAATCATATATTTCCTTTCATGTTCACCTACTCTTGTATTATCACCTATATTCATCGTTATATACCAATCTTCATTGCATCCTCATAACTTTGATAACCTACTTCTTATACTTTTATTTTCATTTCTTAAAATTCCATGCAAATACTTATATCATTTTCTACATCATAGCTATATGATCAGAATACCCAACTATATTCAGATTCACATCATAATTGATTAACTCAACTTTACCTTTTCTTCCAATCTTATAACTCTATCACTTTTACTCTGACAGTTAATCAATAACATCTGTCCAATCTAGAACACAACCCTAATCAACCAATCACATACATCCTTTCCAATCGAAATTATCTAAAAATTTGTTTACTTAACTTGTCAATTTCACCTCCATTCTCATACATCCTATAATTTTCGTTTTTCAACTAAACATTCTGACTTACTTTGTCTTATAAACTGATTATCGATATACCCATTCATAAACTCTTCTTATCAATCCTCAGCTTTACTCAAATATACAATTCCTTATTCCCTTTACTATACAATAGTACTATGATCCAAATATACAATTGTATCCAGATCCATTTCATATTTGGTTGTCTTATCATAACAACATCTCAAAAAAAATTCAATTATATACCTTTTCCATCACATAATCTGGTTAGTCAACGCTAACTCTTTTCATCCAGAATGCAAACCCTTATTATAGCCACACTCTTGCTTATACACAATATTATCCCTTTGTCTTAAATTCATAAACTCTATCTCCATATCTCTTATGCACTTGTCACTGATGCATCTATTCTTGAATTCTTATACAAATACTCACCACATCCTTTGATCTTTTTAACAATCTTATAGTGACACTTGTTCACCATATTCTATCTTATCCACATAATAACAAAACTACTCTATATCGTGTTTCCGATTCAAAACAATGAAAGCTTTCTATCATTATTCAGATATGATTTCAGCTTTCTGAAATCAACTTTTGATCTTACTAGGCATTTCCTGAGGTGTCTGCTCTTTATCCTGCCTGGCCAGGGCAGGTGAATAGCTATCACAATCAGGAATATCACCTTTCACTTACTTCGAAATTATCACGATCGGATTTCTACTGTATTAAACTATTCTTATTCTATTAGCAAGACAACATACTCCTTACACTATCAGATCAGAATTTTTTTTTCACTCTATGTTGGCATGTACACATTTTATGAAACTTTGGACTTCGGTTTATACCGAGAATCGGCTAAACCTTTGCTCTGATACCATTAAATGTAACACTCCCAACCCGTATCCGACCCGAATACGAGTATAAGGTGTCACATTGACTTTTCAAACTTTGACTCTTGAACAAATTCAAAGAAAATTTAAACATTTCATTAAAGTAAAAGCAGTTTAGTTACGTAAACTGACCACCATAACCAAAATCAATCAGAGCATACTTAATTCAACCAATTAGTATATGCCAACAATACTCAAAATAACCAAATACATTTAAATCCTCTATTTTCTGATCTGAAATTTTGTAAGGGAGATGCTGACCTGTCTTACTCTTCTTCGTTTCTCTTCTAGCTTCTGTAACCTACGTGTGAAACAATCACACGCTAAGTCTATGACTTAGTGAGGCATAAAAACTTATAATGCACTTTATAACATATATCAATACATGCATGTTCTGTTCTATCATGCTATACCAAATTACATGATTCCCTCATATCATGAAAAATCATATCAGATTAACTACAATAAATAAATACATACACAAAACTCATCATTAACAGTTTTTCATGTAATCACATACTTTTATGCTTAACCTTTTCAATCAAACACTCTACACACACAATATCATATCATTTCTATAACATTTATCATATCACTAACATATATTTGTTTATATCTCTTGATTAGCCCATGTACATATGTGAGAACTATAGATATGTGAGTTTATGGAGGTTGTGCACTACTACGCTGTCACCACAGCTCGTATAAATGTCCCGAAGGACTAGTCCATAGATTCCGAAGAACCTAGGTAATCAGTCCATATGTCCCGAAGGACATAGGTAAACAGTCCATATGTCCCGAAGAACATAGGTAAATAGTCCATATGTCCCGAAGAAAATAGGTAAACAGTCCATATATCCCGAAGAACATAGGTAAACAGTCCATATGTCCTGAAGAACATAGGTAAACCCTCGACCCTTGGCATGTCAACTATACCCCTAGCTCTCATATCACATAACATGGGCATTATCATTTATAATAGTTCACATTACATATCCATATTCTTTCTCTTATAAACACATATCTTTTCTTTTCAGTCACGTATTACATGTACGTGTAATCATTGATCTCATAATCACATGGTCCTTCTCTTCTGTCACATACCACATGTATGTGTAAACGTATATCTAATATCATATGTTGCATTTTCACGTAAGCATGTAAATCATGTAACATATAAACATACATCCATTTCTATGTACTAAGGCACACATAGTAATCACATAACATTTTATAAGTTACTTCTTACCATAGTAACTTTATCATTGACTCATCGCAAGCCAATGTTTGATCAATCACATAAGTACAATTTAAATTGCACTCACCTTAGCCTTGCTTTGATTCGATTATAATCCTTTGATTATTCCGGAACTTGTTTAGGCTCAATGTCTACATAAATATATCAATTTAAAACAACTATCAGAAGCCTAAACTTTAAACTTGATGTTAATAACTTAAACCGGTTTAATGAATCAAATTCTATATTTTCCTTTAGGGGGGAATCGGTTCCCTCCTATGGGGGTATCGGTTCCCCCTTGACATTCTGTAAATTCTGGTTCGTTTGAGGGGGTATCGGTTCCCCTTGAATGGGTACCGATTCCCCTTGCCCAAAAATCACATTTTTGAGCTCGAAATTCACTTCATTTCAGCTTAAACCTTCATATTTTACTTCCTTTAATATTCCTAACTTCTATACACATATTTAAACTCATTTCTATTCCATAATCACTTCTTTAAACCCAAAAATTCCATCATTTACATGGCATTCAAGAATCACACAAAATTTTCAATGTGTTCTAATTCCAATTCTAACACTTCATACTTCTTAATTAGATTGATGACAAGTCAAATTCATCCATAAAACTTCAACAACCATACCATATCAAAATTTCATCTTAAAACTCATATTACAAATTCCTTCTTAATTCCTTTATCTTATTGTTTAAAGCCCATATAAGCTTTCCTTAAGCTTATTTAATACCCAAAGAATCAAAACTAAGCTTAAAACTCAAGAATTAACCAACTGAAATTAAACTTACCTTTGCCATAGAGCTTACGGGAAGAGAGGAGGAAGGAGATGACCCAGCTCCAGAACTTTCTTTTCTTCTTACCCTTTCCACATTTTTATCACCATAAAAGAAAGATAAAAAATCTTTCTGGTCAAATGACCATTTTACCCTTAATTTCCTTTAATAATTACTAAATAACCTTCATCATATATTTCCAATAATCATTAAATTATTTCATTCTTCTACGTTAGTCACCAAATTCTGAAACTTTTCAATTTAGTCACTAACCCGGTATTGCGGATGTTACAAATCTCCCCTCCTTTTAAAGAAAATTCGCCCTCGAATTTTCACTGAACATTTTGATAAAACATATCTTTTAATGTTCTCATGTTACTTCATTTACTTACTCTTTCTTGTCATCATCAGGAAACGTACTTTTCAATCCTTTAACTTTTCAATTACCTTTTTCCTTTATACATTTATATCATGTCACTTATCACTTAAACAACAACCAGCAACTTCAATCCATTTTCATCAATCAACATCATAAATCCATCTTTAATTACCTTATAATAATAACCAAATTCGTTTTCCATCATCATTTAACCAAGAACACGACCTTAAATCTTCTTTAAATATGATTCAACATACACTTTATAAAATCTTTTCACCTCACCAATCACTCTTTTGCTCACTTGTATATCCAAAAATTATCACCTACACTTCCATATAACCTTTATCGTGTCTGATCCTTTAATTCAATCCCATTTCATTTCTTTATTCCATTCTTCCTTTATTTATTCCTTATACACAAATCATATATTTCCTTTCATGTTCACCTACTCTTGTATTATCACCTATATTCATCGTTATATACCAATCTTCATTGCATCCTCATAACTTTGATAACCTACTTCTTATACTTTTATTTTCATTTCTTAAAATTCCATGCAAATACTTATATCATTTTCTACATCATAGCTATATGATCAGAATACCCAACTATATTCAGATTCACATCATAATTGATTAACTCAACTTTACCTTTTCTTCCAATCTTATAACTCTATCACTTTTACTCTGACAGTTAATCAATAACATCTGTCCAATCTAGAACACAACCCTAATCAACCAATCACATACATCCTTTCCAATCGAAATTATCTAAAAATTTGTTTACTTAACTTGTCAATTTCACCTCCATTCTCATACATCCTATAATTTTCGTTTTTCAACTAAACATTCTGACTTACTTTGTCTTATAAACTGATTATCGATATACCCATTCATAAACTCTTCTTATCAATCCTCAGCTTTACTCAAATATACAATTCCTTATTCCCTTTACTATACAATAGTACTATGATCCAAATATACAATTGTATCCAGATCCATTTCATATTTGGTTGTCTTATCATAACAACATCTCAAAAAAAATTCAATTATATACCTTTTCCATCACATAATCTGGTTAGTCAACGCTAACTCTTTTCATCCAGAATGCAAACCCTTATTATAGCCACACTCTTGCTTATACACAATATTATCCCTTTGTCTTAAATTCATAAACTCTATCTCCATATCTCTTATGCACTTGTCACTGATGCATCTATTCTTGAATTCTTATACAAATACTCACCACATCCTTTGATCTTTTTAACAATCTTATAGTGACACTTGTTCACCATATTCTATCTTATCCACATAATAACAAAACTACTCTATATCGTGTTTCCGATTCAAAACAATGAAAGCTTTCTATCATTATTCAGATATGATTTCAGCTTTCTGAAATCAACTTTTGATCTTACTAGGCATTTCCTGAGGTGTCTGCTCTTTATCCTGCCTGGCCAGGGCAGGTGAATAGCTATCACAATCAGGAATATCACCTTTCACTTACTTCGAAATTATCACGATCGGATTTCTACTGTATTAAACTATTCTTATTCTATTAGCAAGACAACATACTCCTTACACTATCAGATCAGAATTTTTTTTTCACTCTATGTTGGCATGTACACATTTTATGAAACTTTGGACTTCGGTTTATACCGAGAATCGGCTAAACCTTTGCTCTGATACCATTAAATGTAACACTCCCAACCCGTATCCGACCCGAATACGAGTATAAGGTGTCACATTGACTTTTCAAACTTTGACTCTTGAACAAATTCAAAGAAAATTTAAACATTTCATTAAAGTAAAAGCGGTTTAGTTACATAAACTGACCACCATAACCAAAATCAATCAGAGCATACTTAATTCAACCAATTAGTATATGCCAACAATACTCAAAATAACCAAATACATTTAAATCCTCTATTTTCTGATCTGAAATTTTGTAAGGGAGATGCTGACCTGTCTTACTCTTCTTCGTTTCTCTTCTAGCTTCTGTAACCTACGTGTGAAACAATCACACACTATGTCTATGACTTAGTGAGGCATAAAAACTTATAATGCACTTTATAACATATATCAATACATGCATGTTCTATTCTATCATGCTATACCAAATTACATGATTCCCTCATATCATGAAAAATCATATCAGATTAACTACAATAAATAAATACATACACATAACTCATCATTAACAGTTTATCATGTAATCACATACTTTTATGCTTAACCTTTTCAATCAAACACTCTACACACACAACATCATATCATTTCTATAACATTTATCATATCACTAACATATATTTGTTTATATCTCTTGATTAGCCCATGTAGATATGTGAGAACTATAGATATGTGAGTTTATGGAAGTTGTGCACTACTACGCTGTCACCACAGCTCGTATAAATGTCCCGAAGGACCAGTCCATAGATTCCGAAGAACCTAGGTAATCAGTCCATATGTCCCGAAGAACATAGGTAAACAGTCCATATGTCCCGAATAACATAGGTAAACAGTCCATATGTCCCGAAGAACATAGGTAAACAGTCTATATGTCCCGAAGAACATAGGTAAACCCTTGACCCTTGGCATGCAAACTATACCCCTAGCTCTCATATCACATAACATGGGCATTATCATTTATAACAGTTCACATTACTTATCCATATTATTTCTCTTATAAACACATATCTTTTCTTTTCAGTCACGTATTACATGTACGTGTAATCATTGATCTCATAATCACATGTTCCTTCTCTTCTGTCACATACCAAATGTATGTGTAAACGTATATCTAATATCATATGTTGCATTTTCACGTAAGCATGTAAATCTTGTAACATATAAACATACATCCATTTCTATGTACTAAGGCACACATAGTAATCACATAACATTTTATAAGTTACTTCTTACCATAGTAACTCTATCATTGACTCATCGCAAGCCAATGTTTGATCAATCACATAAGTACAATTTAAATTGCACTCACCTTAGCCTTGCTTTGATTCGATTATAATCCTTTGATTATTCCGAAACTTGTTTAGGCTTAATATCTACATAAATATATCATTTCAAAACAACTATCAGAAGCCTAAACTTTAAACTTGACGTTAATAACTTAAACCGGTTTAATGAATCAAATTCTATATTTTCCTTTAGGGGGAATCGGTTCCCTCCTATGGGGGTATCGGTTCCCCCTTGACATTCTGTAAATTCTGGTTCGTTTGAGGAGGTATTGGTTCCCCTTGAATGGGTACCGATTCCCCTTGCCCAGAAATCACATTTTTGAGCTCGAAATTCACTTCATTTCAGCTTAAACCTTCATATTTTACTTCCTTTAATATTCCTAACTTCCATACACATATTTAAACTCATTTCTATTCCATAATCACTTCTTTAAACCCAAAAATTCCATCATTTACATGGAATTCAAGAATCACACTAAATTTTCAATGTGTTCTAATTCCAATTCTAACACTTCATACTTCTTAATTAGATTGATGACAAGTCAAATTCATCCATAAAACTTCAACAACCATACCATATCAAAATTTCATCTTAAAACTCATATTACAAATTCCTTCTTAATTCCTTTATCTTATTGTTTAAATCCCATATAAGACTTCCTTAAGCTTATTTAATACCCAAAGAATCAAAACTAAGCTTAAAACTCAAGAATTAACCAACTGAAATTAAACTTACCTTTGCCATGGAGCTTACGGGAAGAGAGGAGGAAGGAGATGACCCAGCTCCAGAACTTTCTTTTCTTCTCACCCTTTCCACGTTTTATCACCTTAAAAGAAAGATAAAAAATCTTTCTGGTCAAATGACCATTTTACCCTTAATTTCCTTTAATAATTACTAAATAATCTTCATCATATATTTCCAATAATCATTAAATTATTTCATTCTTCTACGTTAGTCACCAAATTCTGAAACTTTTCAATTTAGTCACTAACCCGGTATTGCGGATGTTACAGTTATCCCCTATATATAAAGTTTTATTGAAGTTAGGACTGAAAGTTGTCCCCTACATGTAAAAGTTTTATTTGATGCACGGAAACTTTTGTGTTCAATGAAATATGTTCTAAGATGATCACTCTTGAGTAACACCTTTTCATACTTGCATTTGCATTTTGCATCTTTGCATTTTCATTTTGCATTCATACTTTTATATTTGATGTCGTATTGCACAATTTGCTTTCCCATTTTTTACATTTTCGCATTTACATTACAGTTTTATTTAAGTATTGTTATATGCATTGGTTATAAAAACATGTAAATAATTTATGAAAGGTTTTGTAAAATTAAAATCAAGATCATTCATTCATTAAAAGAAGGATTTCAACCAAAGTGATCTTGGTTCTTACTTGTAGAAAAAACGCTTAGCACGACACAAGAAAAATGTCTAAAGAAACTGAGGATAGGCTAGCCAAATTTGAGATAGAGCAGAAAGAGACGCAAGAAGAATTGAGGAGCAAGTTGATACAAGTTGAAGCTAATATCGCAAATTCTCATATCAATCTACTGAATAAGATGGAAGAAATGATTGGGAAACATTTGACCACTGGGAAAAGTCTTGTTGAAAACCCCACACATCCTCTTGGTGTTACACATGTTTACATTCCGGGGCACACTTATACGCATCAAGAAATCCAACCACCAGTTCACTTCACTGTTAAGAACCCACAATATCAGGCTGGATCTTCGTTCCCCACTGACCGTCCTACTGCTTCTGGATTGAAGCCAGATGAAATTTGTACTGATAATGAGATCTCTGACCCGAATGAATTAGTTAAGAAGAAAAAACTCATCTAACGATTGAAAAATATAGAAGATGTGATAAAATTTAGAGAGACGGCTGAGTTATTTTATGGGTTTGACGCCAAAGAGCTAAGTTTGGTAGTTCTAGATTTTGAGAAGTATAATGGGACCACATGTCCTTCATCTCATATCACCATGTATTGTCGTCGCATGACTGGCTATGTAAAGAACGAAAAGTTATTGATTCACTGTTTTCAAGACAGTTTATCTAGACCTGCTTCCAAATGGTATAATCAGCTAAAACATACTCAAATTTGTTCTTTTAAAGACTTAGCTCAAGCCTTTTTGGGTCAATACAAGCACATGGTTGATATGACCCCTGATCGAACAATGTTGCAAAACATGAATATGAAGTGCAACGAGAGCTTTCGACAATATTCCCAACGATGGAGGAACATTGCTTCTCAAGTGAATCCACCATTGACTGAAAGGGAGTTCACTACTTTGTTCATCAATACATTAAAATCTCCCTATATTAATCACATGATAGGGGTTGTGACTAATATTTCTCTGACATCGTCATGTGTGGAGAAATGATAGAAATAGCTATCAAGAATGGCAAGATAAGAGGCTCCAATAGTACTGACATTGAGATCAATACAGTGATGTCTTATTCAACTAATCATGGGACCAAATCTTATAGAATGACCCGAGAGAAGGCTCATATCGATGAAATTCCAATGACATATGAAAAACTGCTCCCATTACTAGTTCAACAGAGTCTTGTGACTCCAATTCAGTCTAAACCGAAAAAACCCCCATTTCCTGAGGGATATGATGTTAATGCAATATGTAGCTACCACATGGGAAGCTCGAGGAATACTACTGAGAATTGTGGGGCATTGAAGTGCAAGGTTCAAAATTTAATTGAATCAGGGGCATGGACATTCGAGGAATGATAGGGCAAGCTAAATAAACAAGTGAAAGTTATTATCTACCACTGTAGTGCTTTCTATTTTCAGCATCTTGTTTGAACTTGTCTTTTGTTTCTTTCTATGTCTTGGTGTGCAATAAATAAACTTGTGTTGCTTTTATGGTTATAAGCAAGGAATCAAATTTTAATCTTGAAATTTTTGAGTATCAAGTAGATTAAATACCATTTTTTCAAGAATTATAGATCTTTGGCAAGTGGTAAAATTATACATTCCATATCCCATCCAATGCCAATTACTTGACCCTTACTAAAACCAAATCATGACCCTACAAATATCCGAGATTCTGAAGTAATGTCTCTACCTATTTTTTAGACACAAAATCCAGATGTTTATATTCTTGGGTAGAGTTGATTGGTTTATGACATTCCACCATATACACGACTTCAGAAGTCATACATTTATCCTTCCTAATACAAAACCATCATAAACCAAAATACCTTAAAAGAACCAAACTTTCAATTATCCATGAATCTTCCTGCAAGAAGAGACTAGATGAGGCATCACGGACCAACTTATCGAAGATAATTTCGAGTGATTAGGGCATACGCAAAGAAGAAGAAAAAAGATTGATTTAGATAAATATATCATGCATTAATTATTTTCATTTAAATAAAGATTAATCTTGAATATTCATCCCCCTGGGGATACCTTTTTTTACGAAGGCTTCTGTGTATGCGATGACGAACGAAATTGTTTAATTTATCCTTTCAAATATATGTATATATATATCCCTTGTTGTCCCCTTTTGAGCCTATAATATTTTTTTCTGATTCAACCTTAACCAAGGATCACCCTCCACATTGGGGGGCAAGAAGAAGGATATATGCTCACAGGGATAAAAATTGTCAATTACGAAGGAAAATCATCATGAAATGAAGAGAGTTTTGATACCACAAGGTAGATCAAATACAAAGTGCTTGAAGATCAATCCATTCAAGAATAACGAAAGAATTTTTGAAATGCAAGAGGAAAAGGAGGTTCTCAAAGAAATTAGAGTCATATACTCATTCATCAGAAAAAAATGAAAAAAGAAAAAAAGAAAAGATGAGAAATTGAATCAAGACGGTGACTCATTGAGCCTCAAGTTACAAGGTTGATCAAGTGCAATTAGTTCAAAGATTCATATTCAACAAGAAACGCAAGAAATGCTGGAGATGAATGAATCTTATGAAAAAATCCCCAGAAAAGCAAATCCAAGTCAAGCAAAGCAAGATTGAAGGAATCAGAATGAATTGATCCTTGGTTTAATTACCCTTAAACACTTGTTTGGGCCTTTTATCCTTTTTTTCATAACCATGAGCCCTGGCCTACGTTACGTACCTGAAAAGTCCATTCTAATCATACATGGATTTCTATGTGAAATGGACTATCTTCAGATTTCATTCCGCCTCTCAGGATTGATTTTTATTTACAAAATTGGTTTTTTAAATCTTTAATGCATGATATGAAAATAATAAAAGGGGGTTCAAGATGTAAATTTTTAAATAACATCTTGAAACCAAAGGAGGATTTGAGTTGGAAACCTGAAAAGGCAGCTCAAATATTGAATGGTGCAGCAATGACATAAGAGACGATCTTAAGCTCATGATGAAACACCGCACATCCCAAAGACGTTCTTGAGATTCTGGAACCAAGAAGTATCTCTATGAGATAAACATAACAACCATTTCTTCAAGTTAGTGAAAGTTCAAAGATACATATATCCTGGACCAACATGAAGAGACCTTGTTTTACCAGAATCAACCTACACCTTAAATCAGTCAATAATTTTGACACTTGCCATAGGACTATAATTTTATGAGTTAAAAGAGTAGTTGATTTATTTGATATTCATTAAACTCATGTTTTATGATTTGATTCTATTATGAACCTGTAAGGAGCAATACTTTACAAAATTCTTTCATTCTTTGATAAAGAAATGAGAAAAAACATTTTCAAACAGGACAGTCTCAAATGAGGAAGGTCCTTAAAACATATTGTTGCCTATTCTACCTCTATTGAAGAAAAAGAATAAGCGAGACCAGAATGATGAAGCATTTCACATCTCTTGAAAGCAAGTGGTCCAAGAAGCCAGAAAGTCTAGAGAATTGAACTTGTGATGCTATCCTGTGACATTATTAGCAATTCATCAGGAAAGATTATCACTTATCTCATACTGAGGGCGATAAGCATCACCAGACAAATTATTTTCCCCATCCAATAATCCATGTTCTATAGAAGATTACATCATAGAGCTATAAGTCCCATTAAGGTGTATTATGGGAATGAACAAGTCCACCACCTGCACTCTGGTTATACCATGATGTTGGCTCAAGTCTTGATACATCATTGCTACTTCTTCCATGTCGATCATTTTCCTTGTCAGGATTATATCCATTATATCCTTCAGAAGATTACTGAACCTGAAATTGAGAACTTATAGGCACAAAATAAGACATTGGAACAGATTCTACATTTGTAAGCCTTTCATATGGGGGTAATATTGGTTACAGGATTCCAAAAATAGAGATAACCAGTTTTACTATCAACCAAACCTTTCCATGGTTCGGGAAGAGTGGGTTATAGCAGTGCGTATTTTGGAGCAGCAGAAGAGACAGTTGTTGTACCGGTCATTGTAAGAAAATGCACCAACAAAAATCCTTGAGTCCATTCCGATGATGTTTATTTCTTCCAGTAAAGTTGTTACACGGGATGCCATCGACAACAAGGTCGAATCTACCAAATCTACTCATCAATTGCTCCAACCGATCATCATTCAGTTCTTGCACATCTTCTTTTAAAGGTATGCCGAGACGGTAAAGGGTAATCTTTGCACCACCAATCCCAAAGAAAAGAGACAAAACATTGATACCCCTGGGGAACATGTTTCTTAAGACTGAAATATGATAAGCCACTGTGTCTGTCTGGAATGTATTACCAAGCAATTTATACCACTCTGTCCGACTAGACCCCTCCATATCCAGATGATGATCACCTCATTCAGAAGATGCACATATCTTAGACGTTTCTGTCAAAATGATTGAATACTTCTTAAGTTTGTGACAACATAAAGAGAATTTCTCAAATTACTTGACAACACTGTTGTTTTGTAACTCCAGAATGAGAGTATACAAGATAAACCGATTTGGGGCACGAATAAAGCCACAAGTACCCATAACAGTGCATTGTCAAAATTGAACCTCGTGGGGATCATGATATTCAAGTCAAACAGACGTTGAGAGTAAGCCTTACAATTTAGAATGTTGGGGCATTTTGAAGGCCCAATTCAGATAGATCCATGTGGGACATCTTGAAGGCCCATTTCAAACAGAAATAGAATGTTAGGGCATCTTGAATGCCTAATTCAAACAGAAATGATCTATGTGGGGTATTTTGAAGGCTCACAACAATAGGAATATTTGGGCATTCTTGGAGGCTCATTTTAGCAAGAAGAAAATGTTGGGACATCTCGAAAGCCTATTTCAGATAGAAATGATTCATGTGAAGCATTTTGAAAGTTTATTTTGAGGGTTCACATCATCAAAGAACAATTTTGAACATATTTTGAACGTTCATATCATAAAATACTGGGGCATGTTGAAGGCCTATATCATCTTGCAGAAGGATCATTGATTTGAGCAAATATTTCCAATGAGACAGAAAGGTATGAAGAATGAAAATGGTGAAGCAGTGACAGTCAAGCTGACTATACATAATTACTTCATTCATCAGACAGTTGTATTAGGGTCATGGTGTTGAACAAATATCTACTCAGCAAGTATGGTTTCAAATACCCAATATTCTTAACCATGTGTCACATGACAACATGTTCTTTGTTAAGATACATCACGGTTGCATGGATAAAGATGGTGTCCATGTAGACCATTCGATCCAGGGTTTAATTTCTCAAAATCTCAGCTTTGAATTTTGTATTATGTATGTCGGTGATGATTGGAAATATTTCTTTGAGATTCCTGGCAGTTAGTTTCAATCATGTTGTTGAGGCTACGAAATCGTTTTTCACATCAGTTTTCGCTTACTTGATGACATTGAAGAAAGAGTCTCATCTTACGTACATTACCCTTATTCTCATTGTTACTGGGTTATCATTTCCAGTTAGATTGAACTGAATTTTCACATATTTGGTTTATCATGTGTGTTTTATCTACAACAGCAAGACTTCCATGAACCTTTTTCTGTACATGGCTCCTATAGTTGATGTGTTTCTACTTCCTAAAACATTCATTATGGAAGAAAACGTGATCGATATCACACTTGCCCTTGCTCAAGATAATATCAAGATCAGTCGGTATCTCTTATTCAATCTGTCACTAGCATATTTCGTGAATTTGACCACCTTTTTGGTCATACCAGCATCTTACTTATATTCCCACTGAGTTTTGTTCTCAAAATCTTTTGTAACATCATACAAAAGCTTTGAACACTATGCAAAGAGCTTAACTGACAAACATCTGTGCAGAAACTACAGAAAGGGTGAATGTTTGTCAAATGTTTTACGAACCAGTGATTATGGTGCTAAACCAATGTTGTGATCATATGGTTTTCATTTATTGATGCAAGATAAAGCTTATCTTCTTCAACCCCAATGTTAGAAGTAAGATATGATGAAGATTTCTTTCCACAGAAGGGAAGCTGAAATTTTAACAACAAGAAACTAGTAGAGCCAACTAAGATTGAACGATAGGTTGTTGTTAAATATCTGAACATGATATGGTCTGAATAGCTTTGTTCGAGATCTGATCGGATGTGGAGACATGAAATGAATTAGGATAAATCTTCCTTATGATGTGTTTCAAGAGTCAAATCAGAACAGATACTGCTCTCTTAATTTATCTCTACTAAGTCATGCATATCTACATATCTACATCTATATTCTTCAAAGATGATAGATTCTCTTTTCAAAGAATAAAGATTTATTGGATTTCTACTGAAGTTTATAAAAAGAAAGCCAGTTTTATCAAAGACCAAATGGGGCATCAAGGTCATAGTTCTAACTACGACGAGAGTTCCAGTTTGAAATAATTGGACTAAGTGAAAGGAGGCAGAGTTTGCCATTTTGAGATCAAATAAAGATGAACTTAACATTCATGCATCATATCTAGACATTTGCAAAATAAGGACATTTCCATTCATTTTATTCATGTTAAATATTTGACAGGAATTTTAAAGATTTTAACAAAGATTCGAATTCATCACTTGATGGATCAGCATTACCCAGAAGAGTTCATAATGAGAAGAACTCATCTGAAGAAGGAAGAAGAAGTTCACAATGAGAAGAACTTGTTCAACCTTTCGCTCGAATTCATCACTTGATGGATCAACATTACCAGGTAGAGTTCATAACGAGAAGAACTCATCTGAAGAGGAAGAAGAAGTTCATAATGAGAATAACTTGTTCAACATTTCGCTCGAATTCATCGCTTGATGGATCAACATTACCAGATAGAGTTCATAATGAGAAGAACTCATCTGAAGAAGGAAGAAGAAGTTCATAATGAGAAGAACTTGTTCAACCTTTTGCATGACTCTATCATAGAAGGAGATAGATCATCATCAACTTTTCCAGAGGAAGTTCATAATAAGAAGAACTTATCTGAAGAGGAAGAAAAAGTTCATAATGAGAAGAACTTGTTCAACCTTTTGATCAATTCTATCACAGAAGGAAATAGATCAGCATCAACATTTCCAGAAAGAGTTCATAATAAGAAGAACTAATCTGTAGAGGAAGAAGAAGTTCATAATCTGAAGAACTTATTCAGCCTTTTACTCAACTCATCATAGACGAAACTAGATTAACATCAACATTGTTCAACCTTTTGTCAAATCAATCACAGAAGGAGATAGATCATCATTCCCATTGGAAAAGTTCATAATAAGAAGAACTTGTCCGAAATGAGCGAAAAATTCATATTGAGAAGAACTTATAGCTCAGAAGTTTGAACAACTCAAGATAAAAATTGTGCTTTATGTCTTTGCTCCATTCCTATTCCACAGCAACGAGCAAAGAGGGGCAGCTGTAATCACCATTTTTACCTTGATCCAGCTGGTTCCCTGCTCCAATTAGCACCTACCAGCAACTTCACATTCCAGCAGCTTCCACCGATGATAGTTGGTTTTTCGCTCCACACAGCAGCTGCCAGCAGCCCAACTCCACCAGTTGTCCCTCCACGTACCGGTTACAGCTCACAAGAAAAACAAACAACAAACATTTTCTTTTGTTTTAAGCATGTAAATGGGTTAATATATAACCAATAAAAAATAAAATGTAGAGAAGGAGATGAGGGATACATAGAGATTGTAAAAATAAATTGGATGTAGCATCAATACAACAGCAGATATTACATTTCTAAGGTTTACTTCCCCTTTGAATATGTTATTATTATTTTTGTTATTTTCGAATTAGAGTAGCAGTAGTTTAAAAAATAAAAAAAAATGGAAGAACAAGGGATCAAAATAATAATAAAAATAGAAAAGGGAAGCAAAGTGAGAGTTTACCTTTAATGGTTACCTTTGGTTGGAAAGAATGTCGCCGGTTGGAGCGTGAGGGCCACCAAATTGGTGGTTAGCGTTGATGGGTTGTCTTGGTTGAACGGCACTGAAGTGAGGGGATAAGAAAAAGAGAGAAGAGATGTGCGGGGGAGGAAGGAGGAATATTTAGTTTTTAGGTTTTTTTATTTTATTATATTAGGATATTTTAATTTTTTTAGTTTTGGAAAAATCCCTCTCATGCCCCAAAACATTTAGCGCATTTTTACATTTTAAGCACTAGTTTTAGGATTAAATCGCGTTTAGAGTCCCTATGTTTGATGTGCCCTGCATTTTGGTCCTAAATAGTTTAGTTTAATTTTCGGGGAAAAATCACGCTAAAGTCCTTGTACTTTAAGAATGATTTTTCATTTAAATCACTAATTGTGGGTTAATCATCCATAAACCATTCTAGTTTAGGCGTATTTTTATTTTGGTCACCAATATTCTTTGTTAATTTTTATTTTCGATTTTTGCATGATAATTTCTATTTTTGTTTCATTTTAGTCATTAGTTAATTTTGTTATTATTTTATTTATGAATATGATTTAATTGCTTTAATTTCAGTTATTAGTTATTTAAAAACTTTCTTAAAATTGTTGTCAATTAGCTATTCACGATTAATTTGCCTTTAATGTTTCATTTTCCTTAATTAGTTGTAATCTTAATGTTTGTGTCTTTGACTTTATTTTTTCCTTACTTTAATTTTCTTTTCATTAATTTATAATTGATAACTTAAATTTACTTTCCATTCTATCCATTTTTAATCATAATAGAAATTAATACTATTTGACTTTATTATATAGATATTAATTAAATATAAATTTCTTTTATTTATTCTATTAATTCGTTTGCTTTTCTTATATTTATCCATGGTATTTTATTATTAATATAACATTAAGTGTGTTGATACTATATTTTTAATTCCTTTTATTTTAGTCATTATTTAATGCTATTTTAGTCATTATTTAATGCAATTTTATTCTATTTATTTTTATTATCCTTTCAATATGTTCAAATTATTAAATATTATTTTATTCGATAAATATATATATTTGATTAAATAATAATCTTTATTTATTTTTAAATATTAAGAAAGGGCAGTCTTAAAATAACTAGATGTCTTATTCTGGTATTTTAAAAATAATAAATATCATATTTATAAAAAATATATATATTTTCTTTAATTTTATATAAATTATTTTAATCATATTTTATTATGTATTTTTTAATATTAAGAAAAGGGTTGTCTTAAAGCACCTAGAAATCCTTTTATGATATTATTAAATAAATAAATATCCTATTTTTATAAATTATATATTAATTTATTTTAATTATTTTTAGAGAAATATTTTATTAATATTTATTTATTTTTTAATATTAAGAAATGGGATGTCTTAAAGCACCTAGAAGTCCTTTTCTGATATTTCAAAGTAAATAAATATCTTATTTATAAAAAATATAAATATTTTCTTAAAATTATACTAATAAATTTGAAATAATAGAATTATGAATTAAGTATATTTTTGAATTCTTAAATTTCCAATAATAGAGACAATTTATAATTAATGAGTACCAATTTTGGGCTTTATAGGGGTGCTAATCATTCCCTAAACGTAACCAACCACGAATCCCTTTTTTTAAAAAAAAATTGATTATACGCAGATCAGTTTATCTTTTAAATTATGTTTTCTTAAAAACTATTTTAAAAGATTGTTTTTAGGTATTTGACCTACCTAACCCAAAAAAGTCAATGGCGACTCCCAAAATATTTTTTAAATCAAAATTATTTATTTATTCATTTTTATTTTTCCCGCCAAGTAAAATTTCGTGTCTAGGCAAAAACCGATTACGACATTGGACAGTAGTGCTCTAGCATGTCTCGTTCAGGATTCTGGACGTGTATCATAAAAAAAATGCTTAGTAGTGAGAACAAAACGACGTCTAAAATGCACAATTTTCAGGTGTTCCAGAGGGAATATTGTGTGTTTATACCTCGTCAAAAAATATGCAAAATGCTCTCAATTTTCTCTTACATATAACGATGATGCCTATAACTAATAGAATCAAATATACATTCCTCAACTTCAATAATCTCTAGAGCAAATGGTTAAAAACTATAAGTTGACATTTATCTTCTCTCCTAAGTTGGGCTCAATACTCAATAGGAACAAAATTCATCTTCCCCTTCCCTAGATAAAAATTATTCAATATATATATATTAGCTCATTTTTATTATTTGTTTAATTACTATAAGTATTAGCTAGTAAATACTTCATGATGATTTGCCAGGAAAATATTCTAGATGTAATGTTAAAAAAATATCTCTAATATTTTATGAAATAATTATTTTTTTGTTCTTATTCTTTTTTTGTATTTTAACCTTCAATGTTATGTTTTAAGGTAAAAGATTCATAACATTTGACTAAATAGTCACTTTAGCCTTTATTCTTTTTTGTTAAGCATTTTAACCCCCAACGTTTCATTTTAGGATAAAAATACCCCTATTTTGGAGTATTGACAATTTGTTGATGAGTGGTAATGAAAACTATGTATATATTTTTCTCTGAAATTCTCTCATTCTCGTTCTTCTAGGGATCTCCTCCTGGCGCCGCCCACTACCTTTTCGTTAGGGAGAGAGATTTCTTTAGCCATCAACACCGTCCTTTTGATGTTTTGATGCACGACAATCGATTTTGGGTTTTGTTTCTTCAAAGTTTTAGGGTTGTATCTCTTATTTCTTATGACATATTCAATGTTTTTACCGCTCCTGAATACGCCATGGTGGAGCCTTCTAACTCAAATATCGATCGTCATCTTAGTGCCGACGGGATAGACTATAACTGTTCTTGTTCGTGGATTCTGTACGTTTTTTCATTTTTAAATCTATTTGCACGAGTGGATGTATATTAATCCGGGTTTTCTCTATTTTTGTCCTCACAACATCTTCTCCGCCTCACTTTTATATTGTGGCGGCGCTGTGGTCTTCTTGCTCCATCCTGGTTGGTATACGGCGATGGAGAAGCGGTGAGGCTATATCCATGAAAACATGGCTCTAATGGCGTTGGTAGGCTAATCGTCTGAATCCGGCGACAATGCCACTCTACAGTCGAGGTAAGTCCATCTTAGCTTTCTGGTGTTACATATACCTCAAAACGTACTCTAGGATTTTATGATCATGAATAGGTTAGTTCAATGCACTTGGTTGTGGATTCTTATGTTTTCCATCGATTTACTTTTTTATTATATGTTTTTTCGTAACTTTTGCGTTATGTTATTGGACGATTATGCTAGTACTGATTATGGTGTTCCCGTACTTGGTCTTTACATACTGGGATTCTGTCTTTACCTAGACAGCAAGGGTGAGAATATCTTTGGCCATCGACTTTCCTTCTAAGATAATTTGATCCGAGGCATACGTTACTGGCTCTGTTTTAGTGATATTCTCGTTCTAAGGTTTATTAAATGGAGTTTTCTATTTTACATCCATAATTGACTGTTGCTATTCAATCGTTGTAATGACGTTGCTGTGAGCATATATGATATGCAAGTTTTGTTTTACATTATTGCGAGATTCAGGTCACTCAGTTTAGTTATGCGTTGTTTCTTGGTGTGAGTTTGCTTTGAAAACGCTCACCAGAGATATGTGCAAGGGCTACGACGCGTGGGCAAGCAGTAGTCTCTTCTCTTTCGAATTTCACTTTTAGCTTTTGTGGAAACACGTTCTATACGTTTCTTGGAGGCTTAGTCAAAGATGTCCTAGGCGGTCATGACACCCACCGAAATTTGAATTTGAATGTGTGGAATGATAAGTTGATGTGGAAATATCCTTTTCACGTTATCTAGTCATGGTGGTGGCTACACTCGAACTCTATGGACCGCATATATTTGATGCGGTGGTCTGTCTGTGTCGCATTTCATATATGTTTAGTATTCCAAGTATTTATGGCTAATTTGTTGTCAGCATTGGGTATATGCAATTGGTCCACGTCGTCTTTTTCGATAATACGTATAGTGTGTCGAAGATTACGGATATGTTTGTGTTATCAGCTCATTAATTTGGTTATGATAGACGCTTCTCTCACTATTATTAATTATAACTTCGATAACTCATCTAATGTGTATCCAAGACTTAAGGTTAGCATATCATCATATATATCGGCAAATGTATCATTTCTAATCATAACAATATGTTTGTGGTTCTATTGCGTTATTATGTTGAATATCACTCCCATGAAACGACGTCGGAAGGTTCGCTTTAAAACTTCATCTTGTTCAAATCCAAACTCTTGTTTCCTACCATTTATCTATGTAGTATGTAATTCCCACAACTTAAAGCAATATTTGATTGCATTGATCCATTCCTTTCATATTATGCAAAGTCTTGTATTGTTGGTGGTTACTACACCCTGATGATATTTTGTTCATTAACGACACAAGAAGACTTAGGGGGCTGGGATTCTGGGCTCGTCGATGGACTACTATGAATAAACTTGTAATTATTGCACTGAAGGCATATGCAGAAATTATCTATAATCTCTGTTGGAACGGTCCTTAAGTTTTTGTTACTATTTTGGGGATCGATCTAACTTAATCTTGGAAAATGTTAGATTTTAAAATAAATGTATAAATAAATAAATTTGGAGTCGTCATCGACCTTTGGGTTAGGTATGTCGAATATCTAAAAATATCCTTTCAAATAATTTTAAAAGATAAAAGTGGTATGCGTTTAACCATAAATTCGTTTTGAAAAAAGGTTCATGAGTCGACCACGCGTGGGGAAGGATTAGCACCCGCACAGCGCCCAAAGTTAGTACCTGAGTGATTATACGTAATCTAAATATTGAAATTTGTAAATTCAAATATAAATTTAAAATATTATCCTCTTTAGAAAAAATATAAGGTGTATTATTTTGCACGAACAATTCTTGAAAATACATTCCTTGTCAGTTAAGGGGCACATTTCATTGGATTCCCCATACAAAATAATATTGGCTTAGCTTTTAGATAAAATCTATATATCAAATATATTTAAAAAACAAATTCATTTGAATGTAAAAGGTATTATTTTGTTCGAACAATTCTCGGAAACACACTCCTTGTCAGTTAAGGCACGTTTCTATAAATTCCTCGTGTAAAAATAATAATTGAAAATATTACAACTAGCAAGAAATTAACAAATATCTAAATGATGAATCAAAATAATAAATATGGTTGAAGATACTAATTTTTTATCCATATTATTATTATTAATATTATTATTATTATTATTATTATTATTATTATTATTATTATTACTATTCTCATTATTATTATTATTATTATTATTATTATTATTATTATTATTACTATTATTATTAAATATATTAAATACATATAAATATTATTAAAAACAAACAAATAATAAAAAATATAATTACAGGCCCAATTACAATTGAACCGGCCCAGTTACAAACCAACCAGAGCCGGTCCAAATCCAACCAGAAACTCTAAATATTTGGGTTTCCAGTTAGGGTTTCCTGACCCTAATCTAGCCAGCCGCCATCTTCAATCTCAATCGTTGGATCTGGTTTGATCCAACGGTCCACCATTTGCCAGAGAAAACCCTAGGGTATCTATACCCTAGGGACACGTCCCAGCGCCGCCGCTGCTGCTTCCAGAAGCCCTCACCGCCTCCGCCGCTGCCACGTCCCGAATGATGCTTCCAGAGAATCAACGCCAGCCGTCCATGCAAGGCTACGGGGTGAGTCACCACTGGTAGTCCGGTGACTCACCGAGGCCCCCTCTTCGGACCGGTCTGAGACGAACACCGGTGGTGGCTTTTACCCATCTGCAAGCAAAAAACCAGAGAGAGACAGAAACCAGGGACAGAGACAGAACAAAAAAAAAAAGAAAAGAAGGAAAATAGAGAGAGATATAAAACTACCAACGATCTCAGCAGCAAAGAACCAGAAGAAAAAAAGAGAGAAAAAGGAAGAAGAGACTTACCGA
This sequence comes from Hibiscus syriacus, assembly GCF_006381635.1. Taxonomy (NCBI): domain Eukaryota; kingdom Viridiplantae; phylum Streptophyta; class Magnoliopsida; order Malvales; family Malvaceae; genus Hibiscus; species Hibiscus syriacus. The sequence goes on along the minus strand of NW_024062294.1, from coordinate 62,260 downwards.
GGAAGCGTCGACCACCGGATCTCGTCAGAACCTTCGAAACATCGAAGGTATTATTATAAGATTTGCTCCGATTAGGAGCCTTTTAAAGGAAGAGAACACCGGGACCGTCCTTAGGACGGTCCGATCTACCTATTCGTATAAAAATATTTTTTCCGGCCACCGGATGCGGTGGCCGGCGGTGATATTCACGGCGGCCCACGGTGGCCGATCAGTAACCGGCTTCCCTCTGATGAGGGAAGCTAGAGAGAAGGCAGAGAGTTTAAAACTCTCTCAGTGAAGAGAGAGAGAAGAAAATGGAAAATGAAGGTTGGCCCTTCGGGCCAGCCGGTTTTGGACTCTTATAGTCCTTCCCGAACGACGTCGTTTCGGGAAGGACTATGCGCGTAATTACAAAATAGTTAAATCCCGTCCGTAGTCCTCCCAACTTGTAAATTTTATATTTTGGTCACTAAACTGAATTTATAATAATTTTAGTTCAGTCTTTGAATTTTAATTTTGTTCATTTTAGTCTTTTTTATTAAAATAATATATTTAGGATAAATGAAAAATTTAATCCCTTAATTTTAATAAATAATTTTTTAATCCCTAGTTCATATTTTTAATTTAATTTATTATAAAATTCGAATTTTAGATAATTTTATTTTGGTCATTAAATTATTAAATTAGAAGATAAAATATTTAATCCCTATAATTTCAATTAATTAGGAATCAGATTTAGTTTTATTTTAATTATAATTTAGTTATTTATTTTATATGTCTTCATTTATTTTATTGTTTTTAAATATATTGTTTTAGTAGTATTTGTATTTTTATTATTAAATATTTTATTAAATATTTTTATAAATATATAATAAATAGTATTTTTTTTAAATATTTATTTTTAATATCGAAGAAAAAGGACAGTCTTAATACAACTGGATGTCCTATTCTGATATTTTAAAATTAAAAAGTAAACAATATTATTTAAATTAATATTTATCAATATCAAAGAAAAGAGTTGTCTTAAGGCACCTAGAAGTTCTTTTCGGATATTTTTAAATAAATAAATATTTTTTATATAATTTTGAAATAATAGGATTATAAATTAAATATATTTTTAAATTTTTAAATTTTAATAATAGAGACAATTTATAATTAAAAAGTACCAATTTTGGGTGTTGTAGGGGTGCTAATCCTTCCCTAAACGTAACCGACCACGAATCCCTTTTTATTATTAAAAAGAACGAATTTTTGGTTATAAACGCAGATCAGTTCATTTTTTAATTGATGTTTTCTTAAAACTCTTTTAAAAAATAATTTTTAGGTATTCGACCTACCTGACCCTAAAGGCCGATGGCGACTCTCAAATTATTTTCAAAACCATTTAATCACATCAATTTCCCCGCCAAAAAATTAATATTTCGTGCCCGGACGAAAACTGGTTACGACAGCTTGGCGACTCTGCTGGGGATCGTTAGTCAAACTTTTAAAAATTAATTATAAATTGTCTCTATTAGTCAAAAATTAAAAATTTATATATTTAATTTTTAATTCTTTCTTTTCAAATTTTTTATTTATTTATTTATTTATTATTTTTATAATATTTATATGTTTTATTTACAAGTATTTTATTTCAGTATTTATTTTTATGTCAAAGGTTTGAACATTTCTCCTCACACACAACACTTGCATTGCATAACATAAAGCTCTATAATTGAGTTGTCCCTTTTAAGTGGGAGTGAAAGCGACGTCTTCGTGAGAATTTATTCTCCGTGTCAGACCTAGCAAGTAACTTTCGGGGTTCATATACTCTATGTTTTCGTGAGAATTTATTCTCCGTGTCCGGCATAGAGAAATGTATCCCCTCGAATTGAACTCGATCCACTTTAGTCTGTAATGGACTAGGATTGAGGGTTAGCAGCCTAAGGAGGTACTAACATGGACAATTCGAGTACCTTTATTCTTAGATCTGAAACCTTGCATATAAAAAACCTTAGAAACTCTTCCGATCCGAAGTCATGCCAAAATTTTGTCCAAAATAGGTGTACACACAGGAGAAATGAATTTTGTCTTTTCTGTTAATTTATTTATTGTTTAAATTACATGTTTATTTAAATTATTTAAATTCAGAAAAGCATGTTTAAATAAAGAATATTTATGTAAATGTTATTATTAAATTTCTTTATTATGTAAACTAATTTATTTTCTTTTTGTGTGTTCTTTATTTTTCTGTTTGCATTGCATCATACAGGATAAAATACATTGATCCTTGTGTTAATTATCTCATTGGAAAGCCTTCATCTATGGATAAAAAGTGTTCAAGTCAAATAATTCTAAACTCAGAAGTAAGACAGTGGGCTGAGGATTTACAAAGACAAGAAGGAGACAGTCTGCAGGATGATTATGTATCTGACTTGGCTAGTTATGCTTCAGTTTCACTAAAAAGAAATGATATGCAAGATTTGCGAAGCATTTGGGAAAGTTGGGATTCAAACAAAAAATTGCAGTTTTATCAGACTTACGGAGACATCCCATATTTGCTCTATGTTGAAGTTGATGATGAATTACTCAGAGCCCTAGTTCAATTCTGGAATCCAGGGTACAATTGCTTCACTTTCAATAAGGAGGACTTGGTCCCTACTATTGAAGAATATACAACTTTGTTACATCTTGAAGGTGCTTTGGTGAATCGAATATATTCAAAGTCAATTAAAACTCAACCCTTTCGAGTTAAATTAGCAAAGATTGCCGGAGTACGAGAAGAATGGATAGCATCCCGTACAAAACAAAAAGGCGAAAGCGAAGGCATAGCTTGGACCAACATCAGAGAACTTATTCAAAGCCATCCAGATATTAAAGTACGATTCGATCTATTTGCTCTGGGTATATATGGTATGGTCATCTTCCCAAAAGTATTGGGATATGTTGAAGCTGCAGTGGTAGACTTGTTTGAACAGCTACCGAAGAAGATTAATCCTGTTTCTGCCATCCTAGCAGAGACCTTCAGATCGTTAAATGCTTGCAGAAGGTTAGGAGGTGGACGATTCTCAGGGTGTACTCAGTTGTTATATGTTTGGATCCATAGTCATTTCTGGAGAACAGAAAAGGTTTCATACCGACGCTTTAATACGGATTATTCACCATTAAAGGAATTTTTGGAGCAGGAATGGCCGAAAGAAATTAAGAAAGATATGTGGATTAATGCCTTTCGAAATCTGCAAAGTAATGACGTTGTTTGGCGAGCCCCGTGGCAAATACAAAGGGAATTCTTTTACAGGTGTGGTGATTACAACTGGATAATGCTGCTCGGATTATGGGGAGGAATTGGATATGCACCACTTCTGGTTATAAGACAGTATGAAGGTCGTCAATTTGTACCTGTCACTGCTGGATTACAGTCATCTGAGTTCGCATTTCACAGCAAAAATTATAAAAGAAATATCATGGAAGCCGTTACAGCTTGGAAAACAACTTTTTGTATCCGAGCTAAAGCAGCAAAAGAAATGCTAACTCCTGATTATGAAGATTGGAGATCTGTCAGAAAAAACGAAAATATTCCTCTACCATATCAAAATGAGGATATCTCTATGGAAGATCGCATTAAGGTGGTTCCATCAGAGATTGAAATCTTGAGAGCTGAGTTTGAAACAGAAAGAGATAGCTGGTCGAAAGAGTTAGAGCAAATGAGACAAGACAAAGCTATGTTGGGGGTTGACATTGACTTTCATTCATCACAATGTGCAATGTTGAGAAAAGATAAAGAAAAAGGTGAGGATGAGTACAGAGCCTTACAGAAAAATTACCAGGAGTTATATAAATCCCGAAAAGCATCAGGACCCAACCAATCGACGGTACAGATGACCAGAGAATTGAACATTGAGAAAAGACGAGTTGAAGATCTGAAAGGAAAGAATAGCCGTCTACTCAAAAGCCTAGAAAAAGGAAAGCAAAAAATGGAAGATTTCGAGGTTGACAGAAGAGAGCGAATTATAAAACACAAGGCTGAACACCGCGAGATCATGAATGAAATGCAAAGAGAAAAGGATCGAGCCAAAGATTTAGAAGAGATGAAGAATGACATCTTTGATAAATTTGAAGGCGAGAAAAATATCATGTTCAAGGGATTTGAATCTGAAATGAACCATTTGATTGCTGAACTTGAAGTCAGAGGCCAAAAGATGGAAGAATCCAATGTTGAAAAAGAAAAATGGGAGCTAGAAAGAAAAAATTTCAACACCAGACTTGAGGTAGAGCAGGAGGTGGCTAGCAATTGGATTCAAAGATGCAGAAACAAAGATGTTCAAATCCAGAAACTTAATCAAAGAACGCAAGAAGCACGAACAAAACTTGAAGAGGATTTGGATCAGTCTAGAAACAAAAACTCAGAGTTTAATGCTTACATTTTGCAACTTGAGGAATCATTGTTTCAAGAAAAGGTTCGTCTAGGACCTAATGATCTCAAAGAAAGTAATGAGGAAAATGCTTCACTGCGAAGACGCATTAGAGATCTTGAAAAAATTCTGCACAATTGTCAAGTCAGAATCACTGAGTTAGAGCAAACTCTTGAAGGAACAACTGAACAATGGCAAAAGTCAACTGAGTTCTATGTCGAAAGAAGTGAAGAAAGAAGCAATATGGTGTTCGAGGCCATGGTACAAATGAGCGAGGTTGCCAGATATGTTGGGGAACTAGCTGTTGAAGCCGAAATAATTGAGCATCAAGTTGATCCAGTTTCTAAGTGCGGAAAGAAGGTGTCATGGTTAATGAAAGAAATTATAGAGCTTAATAGGAAAGCTACGCCTTATCTGTAGTTATGAAATATTATAAAGAAACTTTTGTATGCCGATGAAGTTGTTCTATGACAGTTAACTTTTGGGATCAATGTTTTTACATACATGCATTTTGCATACATTCATCATTCATTTCATAATTTTCACTATGAATTATTTTATTTATTAAGTTAAAATTCATCAATTAAAATTTGAAATAATATTAAAAGATTTTTCAATCGCAGTTACTCTGGCCAAAAGAGAAATACTACATCACTACAGTACTAGACAAGCTACTAAGAGAATTATGGAGGATAAAATACAGCGTATTGAGGAACAGCATCATAAAGAACAAGAAGAAATGAGAATGAAGTTGGAAAAAATTGAAGCCAGCATTGCAAATTCACAAGACAGTATGATGAAGAAGATAGAGGACATGTTTAAAAGGCAGGCTATCAGTGGAAAAATGCATGAAAATCCTGTATCTTTCGACCAAGAACCCATATATCCTCTAGGTTTTTCACCAGAACCAATTTATCACTCTGGTACTACCTCTATACAAATCAATGCTCGTACATCTGCATTACAAGAAGCTAAACCACATGAGGATCAACAAGTAGATCCTGCATCTTCAAGCAAAAATCCGCTTATATCCGATGTGAAAATAGGGGATCTTAATACTGAGCATTTGATCCCAGATTTGAATGAGCTGAATGAGAAACAAAAAGTAAATGAAGAACTGACCAGACAGATCAAGAACTTAGAAGAACGAATGAAATCAGTAGAAATAACTGAATCATTCTATGGGTTTGATGCTAGTGAGTTAAGTTTGGTTCCAGACCTAATCCTCCCCATCAAGTTCAAAGCTCCCGAATTTGATAAATATAACGGTACTACATGCCCTTCATCCCACATCACTATGTTTTGTCGAAGAATGGCAGGGTATGTGAAAGACGAGAAATTGTTAATTCACTGCTTTCAGGATAGTTTGACAGGACCGGCTTTAAAATGGTATACTCAATTGACCAAAGCCAACATTAGATCTTGGAAAGATTTGGCTAAAGCATTTTTAGAGCAGTACCGCCATGTGACAGACATGGTCCCTGATAGATGGACTCTCCAAAACTTGGAGAAAAAGAATAATGAAACATTCAGACAGTATGCCCAGAGATGGCGTGACACTGCGGCCCAAGTTCAACCACCTTTGTCAGAAAAAGAGGCCACAGTGATGTTTGTCCATACATTGAAGGCTCCTTATTTAAACCATCTAATGGGGAATGCAACCAGAAATTTTGCAGATTTGGTCATTTCTGGAGAATTAATTGAAAATGTCTTGAAAAGTGACAAGATTGAATCAAATGATGGGTCTAGTTCCAAAAGACCTGCATACCGAAAAAAGGAGAATGAGGTCAACAATGCCAATTCTTACAGCAAAGATTCATCGAAAAGTGTTACAATAACCCAGCCAAGGGTTAAAAAAGAGGAAACAAACACTAATCGAGCAGAATCCAGAGGATCTCGAAAAGAAAATGAAAGGTTGTCTTTTACACCTTTACCAGTACCGTACGCAGAGATCTATGATTCGCTGTTAAAAGCAGATGTTATACGGCCTTATCCCTTGATTCCCATGCAACCACCATTCCCTCCTTGGTATGATACAAAGGCACACTGTGTTTACCATGAAGGAATTACGGGTCATTCCATTGAAAACTGTTTAGCATTCAAAAGGGTGGTTCAAAATTTGATCAACACTGGGAAGTAGGAATTCAATACACCATCTGTATCAAATCATCCATTGCCAAATCATGGAGATAAAAACGTAAATGCAATTCAGGAAGAGAACAGAAAGAAAGCAAAGACTGACATTTCTGAAATTAAATCTCCATTTGTTTGGATATTCCAACAGCTTTCTTTAGCCGGTATAATTCCACAACAATTCAGGCCAAAGCAGAATGAAGGCAAGAATTATTGTGAATATCATCAGGAGAAAGGGCATAAAATTCAACTATGTCCTGAGTTTAGAAACTTGGTGCAAAAATTGATGAACAACAGAGAAATAGAATTCTTTGAAGAAGAACCCGGGAAAAAAGAAGATGATGTTTGCTCATCAGAGGATTCTAAACCAAATCAAAGAATAAATGATCCTGTGATCATTAATGTGAAATCATCCACGGTGATTCCGGCACCAATAAGGCCAAAAGTAGTTATTACCACTCCTCTACCATTTCCATACAAAGATACCCGCAGGGTACCTTGGAATTATACTACCAATGTTTCAATGGTAGGAGGATCTGTTTCTCTAGATAAAACAGAAGAGAAAATGCAAAGTCTGAGTACAACATCAACGTCCGAAGCAGTGAGCGAAGTCGGTTTCTTTACGAGAAGTGGGAGATGTTACTCTCCCGAAACATCCAATGCTTCAGAACAAGTGAAAGCAAAAGGAAAAGCCATGGCAATACCTCAGAAGGTATTTGAGGATGAATCCCTTCCAGCATTCAATGAGCCTGTGACAGAAAAACAAGCCCAAGAATTTTTGAAATTCCTAAAACATAGTGAGTATAGTGTGGTTGAACAACTACACAAACAACAAGCGAGAATTTCTATTCTTGATCTATTGATGAATTCAGAAGCGCATAGAAATGCTTTGATGAAAATTCTCAATCAAACATTCATCCCCGAAGATATATCCCTCAATAAACTTGACAGGATTGTGGGACATATAGCCGCTGACAATTACATAACGTTCACAGATGATGAAATACCGGAAGGCGGAATGGGGTCAGTAAGAGCTTTGAACATCACGACACACTGTCATGGTCATGTGTTGCCAGGAGTATTGATTGACAATGGATCTGCTCTCAACTTGATGCCTCTAGTTACACTTCAAAGAATGCCTCTGGATCAATCACACATGAAGAGTTATCAGAATGTGGTACGAGCATTTGATGGTACTCAAAAAGAAGTGCTTGGGAAAATGGAAATACCGTTGTTAATTGGCCCAGTCGTGTACAATATTGATTTTGTGGTGATGGACATCCACCCCACATATAATTGTCTCTTAGGGAGGCCATGGATTCACTCAGCAGGAGCCGTTCCTTCTTCATTACATCAGAAATTGAAATTTGTTGTTGATGGACAACTAATATGTGTCAATGCTGAAGAAGAAATCATTGCGTCTGTAACAAGCGATGTTCCATATATCGACACCAATGATAAGGCTCTTGAATGCTCTTTTCGAGCTCTTGAATTTGTAAATGCAACTTTTATTGCAGAAGGAAGCAAAATTCCATATCCCAGATTGTCTGATTGCACCAAAATGACGGTACAACAAACTTTAGGCATCGGAGCTAAAGCTGGGAAAGGTTTAGGAAAGAATCTTCAAGGGATTTCAGTTCCTATCAGTATAAAGATGAAAAAAGACCGTTTTGGGCTGGGGTTTAAGCCCAATCCTCAGCAAAAGAACAAAGAGATGAAAAGAAGATGTGAAGACAGAAAGGCAAAATTGAAAGGGGAAGAAATCCTTTGGAAACACATGTCCTTCCCACAGTTGAAGACCATATTCAGATCAGGGGGAACAATTAATGTGGAACAGCAGCTTGTTGAAGCCTTTAAAGGAGAAAAGTTGACGAAAGATCAAGACATAGTTGAAGAAGCTATGAATGGATTATTTATCAACATGATCATGAATGACAACAAGACTGGCAAGTACTTGGATAGGATTCGACCATGTCTTCCTGGAGAAACACTCACCAATTGGACCACTGAAGATCTTCCTATAGTTTTTAATATTAATGCAGAGTAATATTCAGAACTAATCTTTATGTTTAGCTCAAAAATATGAAAACTTTTTTGTTATCTTGTAAAGGAAATTATGTTAAATATAAGGAATTTTCTTTAAAATTTTCATATGGCAATCATTCTTTACATTTTCTTACATTTTTACATTTATTTATTTCATAAATTTACTATATTCTTTCGGAAATATGTCCGACTTAAATTTGCAGGTGTCACCATGTTAATAGCATGTTTATTCCTAAATTTAATCCAGTGATAAATTTAGAGCAGCCCATATGTCTGGAAGAAATCAATGGGTGTGAGGATGAACTGGAATGTAATGTTCCTACTGAACTATTAAGATTGGTAGAAAAAGAAGACAAACAAATTCTACCCCACAAAGAAAAGGTTGAGACTGTGAATTTGGGAACAGATGAAGAAAGAAAAGAGGTGAAAATTGGTACTACTCTGACAATCCAGATAAAGCAAGAATTGATAAATCTCCTTCAAGAGTTCAAAGATATCTTTGCATGGTCTTATCAAGATATGCCTGGTTTGAGCACAGATATAGTGATACACAAGCTTCCAATCAATCCAGAATATAAACCAATCCAACAAAAGCTCAGAAGAATGAGGCCAGAAATGTTGTTACAAATCAAAGAAGAAGTGATGAAGCAGATCAATGCAGGTTTCCTACAGGCATCTAAATACCTAGAATGGGTAGCCAACATTGTTCCCGTACCAAAGAAAAATGGAAAAGTTCGAATGTGCGTGGATTACAGAGATCTCAACAAAGCTAGTCCGAAAGATAGTTTTCCATTACCCCACATAGACACATTGGTGGACAATACTGCAGGGCATGCATGGTTTTCATTTATGGATGGCTTTTCAGGATATAATCAGATAAAAATGAATCCTGAAGACATGGAAAAGACAACATTTATAACCATGTGGGGCACATTCTGTTATAAAGTGATGCCATTTGGATTGAAAAATGCAGGGGCAACATATCAAAGAGCCATGGTAACTTTGTTTCATGACATGATGCACAAAGAGATTGAAGTATATGTAGATGACATGATTGCCAAATCCAGAACGGAAGAAGAACATATTCAAAATTTGAGGAAACTTTTCCAGAGATTGAGGAAGTATCAATTAAAGCTTAACCCCGCTAAATGCACTTTTGGGGTAACTTCTGGAAAACTTTTGGGATTTGTGGTCAGCGAAAAAGGAATCGAGATTGATCCAGATAAAGTAAAAGCAATTCAAGATCTTCCACCACCCAATACAAAAAAAGAAGTTCGAGGCTTTTTAGGGAGATTAAATTATATATCTCGGTTCATTTCTCAATTGACTGACAAATGTGATCCAGTGTTCAAATTACTTCAAAAGAACAATCCTGAAGTCTGGAATGAAGAATGTCAAGAAACTTTGGATATTATTAAGAAATACTTATCCAATGCCCCAATTTTAGTATCACCAATGCCTGATAGACCATTAATTCTCTATTTGACGGTCTTCGAAAATTCGATGGGATGTGTACTAGGACAGCATGATGAATCAGGAAGGAAAGAAAAAGCTATTTATTATCTGAGCAAAAAATTTACTGATTGTGAAATTCGATATCCACCAATACAAAAATTATGTTGTGCCTTGGTGTGGGCTACTCGAAGACTCAGACAATATATGTTATACCATACTACTTGGTTGATATCCAAACTTGATCCTTTAAAGTTCTTAATGGAATCACCAGCTTTGACAGGCAGAATGGCTAGATGGCAGATGTTATTATCTGAGTTTGACATTATCTATGTCAACCAAAAAGCGATAAAAGGAAGTGTCATAGCTGATTTTCTGGCCAGTCGTGTATCAAATGATTATCAGCCTTTGAACTTCAATTTTCCCGATGAAGATTTGTTGTGCATATCCATGAATGAAGAAGTCAGAACAAATGATGAATTTGCAACTTGGAAGCTTTATTTTGATGGAGCATCTAATGCTTTGGGACGAGGAATCGGGGCAGTGTTGATTTCTCCAGAAAATGTTTATTATCCCTTTACAAGTAGACTGGAGTTCTTTTGCACCAATAACATGGCGGAATATGAAGCTTGTGTCATGGGATTGAAAGCAGCTATAGAAAGAAAAATCAAATTTCTCAAGATATATGGAGATTCATCTTTAGTGGTGTATCAATTGCGAGGAGAATGGGAAACAAAAGATCCCAAATTGTTAGAATATCGAAATTTTATACTCGAATTAGTGAAAGAATTTGAGAAAGTTACCTTCAATTATCTCCCTCGAGAAGAAAATCAAATGGCAGATGCTTTGGCTACATTAGCTGCTATGTTTCAAGCAACTAAGAAGGTTGATATGATGCCAATCAAAATGCAAGTATATGAAATTCCTGCACATTGTTATAGTGTGGAAGAAGAGGTAGATGGTAAACCATGGTATCATGATATCCTGCAATATATCAAAAATCAAAGTTATCCACCAAATGCATCAGAAATTGATAAAAGAACCTTGAGAAGAATGGCTGCTGGATATTTTCTTGATGGAGAGATTATGTATAGAAGAAGCAGTGATCAAATGCTGTTGAGATGTTTAAATACCAGTGAAGCTCGAAATGTCATTGAAGAAGTACACAGTGGAATATGTGGAACACATGCAAATGGTCTTTCCATGGCCAGAAAAATAATGAGATATGGATACTATTGGGCTACTATGTACACAGATTGCATTGATTATGCAAGGAAATGTCATAAATGCCAGATATATGCAGACAAGATTCATGTACCCCCATCTCCTTTACATGTAATGACAGCACCCTGGCCATTTTCTATGTGGGGAATAGATGTCATTGGAGCAATCACACCAAAGGCATCGAATGGACATTGTTTCATCCTTGTGGCAATTGATTATTTTACCAAATGGGTTGAAGCTGCTTCATACACTAATATTAAGAGGTCCATAGTCTGCAAATTCATAAAGAAAGAGATAGTTTGCCGATATGGCCTACCAGAAAGGATCATTACAGATAATGCTCTGAACCTGAACAACAAAATGATGACCGAACTTTGTGCACAGTTTAAGATCAAACATGCAAATTCAGTGGCATATCGTCCAAAGATGAATGGGGCAGTTGAAGCAGCAAATAAGAACATCAAGAAAATTATTACAAAGACTACTGAAACTTACAAAGATTAGCACGAGAAGTTACCTTTTGCTCTATATGCATACCGAACTACTGTTCGAACATCTACTGGGGCAACGCCTTTTTCTTTAGTCTACGGGATGGAAGCAGTCTTACCAATTGAAGTTGAGATTCCATCGCTCCGAATATTGAGAGAAATAAAATTGGATGAATCTGAATGGATCCAAGCTAGATTTGATCAATTGAACCTTATTGAAGAGAAAAGATTGAAAGCTATTTGCCATGGACAGATGTATCAAAAACGGATGATGAAGTCTCATGATAAGAAAGTACATCCAAGAGAATTCCAAGAGGGTGATCTAGTACTAAAAAAGATCTTGCCTATACATAAAGATTTCCGTGGGAAATGGATGCCTAATTGGGAAGGGCCATAAGTTGTGAAAAAGGCCTTTTCCGGAGGAGCGTTGATCTTGGCAGAAATGGATGGAAAAATTCTGAAAAATCCAATAAACTCGGATTCTGTCAAGAAATATTATGCTTGAAGAGAATAAAAAGAGAATAAAAAAAAAAAAAAGAAAAAGAAAAAAGGGGGTCAAGGTGAAAACCCGCAAAGGGCATCTTGTAACCAAAGGAAGGATCTGAGTTGAAAACCTGAAAAGGCGGCTCAAATGCAGTTTGATATTAGGCATCTGGCAATTGAACCCTCTTAAGATTTTGACAGTTTGGGAGAAACTTCACATCTACAAGCATTTCAACAACGTTTGAGATCTTCCAGACAAAAGCTTACATCATTTCTCTAAATTGTATCAACTTTATTAATTTAGAAATACTCATGCTAATAATTTGTTGAGACATTTGAATTTTTATCATTCTTATGTTTGCCAGAACTTTGAATACAATTCTATCTATTTCAAGTTCAATTTATTTGAGATTCAATTTATTTTTGAAATTCAATTTATTCTTTTATATTGAATTAACATAATTTTGAAATAAATTAAAGATTTCTGAATATCACTTTATGTTAATACTTTTAAATACATGGAATACAAAGTAAGCAAATCATCACTAGCTTAAACCTATGAACATCAAGATTATTACACAGGATCCTACCTACAACAAAGTCGAATCCGCCAAATCTACTCATCAATTGCTCCAACCGATCACCATTCAGTTCTTGCACATCTGTTTTCAAAGATATACTAAAACAGTAGAAGATGATCTTTGCAGTACTGATTCCAGCAAAAAGAAACAAGACATTGATATCACTAGGAAACATGTTTCTATACAGATCCTTGTATATGGTTTTTAAGGAAACCTAGAAGCATTTCCACCTCATCAGGTTCAAGTGGAGCAACTTTATTCCTTCCAACCCATACTAGATTCCATTTTCAGCACTCATCAAGAACATACTTCTGAACGCTCGAAGTTGGCTCATTGTCATAAGCTTCAAAAGCCTTACAGATCCTTTCTGTCAATTTGGCACTTCCTGTACATGTTTATAAACAATTCGACTTTGTTCTTGGATCCCACGAAAGCCATCATTTCTTTGTCAATGGAAAAGCATCAGCACATGGAGGAAGCAGAATAAGAGAAACTCTGTTCTTAATTGATAAAATTATGAATATAGCCTTTTCAGTGTAGTAGCATGGAAATGCTTCGAATCTACAAATTTTGGCTCTACATCAAATAAGCACTGTGATATCTTAGTCCAAACATTAATTGAAAGAGACTCATAGCATCTTTTGGAAGTGTTCTTAGAGTTATCTGATCTGGTTAGACAGAACCAAGCATCTTCTGGAAATGTTCTTTGAGTTATCTGATCTGGTTAGACAGAAAAGCATCTTCTGGAAATGTTCTTTGAGTTATCTGATCTGGTTAGACAGAATATCATCTTCTGGAAGTGTTCTTTGAGTTATCTGATCTGGTTAGACAGAATAGCATCTTCTGGAAGTGTTCTTTGAGTTATCTGATCTGGTTTGGCAGAACCAATCATTGAATTTGGAAGATGAATTTGCTAATAGCATCTTCTGGAAGTGTTCTTTGAGTTATCTGATCTGGTTGGACAGAACCAATCATTGAATTTAGAAGATGAATTTGCTAATAGCATCTTCTGGAAGTGTTCTTTGAGTTATCTGATATGGTTGGACAGAATCAATCATTGAATTTGGAAGATGAATTTGCTAATAGCATCTTCTGGAAGTGTTCTTTGAGTTATCTGATCTGGTTTGGCAGAACCAATCATTGAATTTGGAAGATGAATTTGCTAATAGCATCTTCTGGAAGTGTTCTTTGAGTTATCTGATCTGTTTTGGTAAGAACTACAGAACCAATCATTAGAATTAAAAGATGAACTGCATGATCTTCTTCATTAAGAAGTTTCTTTTCAAGCTTCTTTTGCTTATTCCCTTCCCAAAAATCATAGCACAAGTTTCGCCTTTGCTTGTAACTGGGATCATCACATAATGGCTTCCCATCTTTTACCGGAAGAAAGCTATTTGAAGTTTCAGCTTCTGAGAATCACATTTTTGTCAAGTATAACAGTTTATCTCTTCATCAGAATCAGAAGTTAAGATTTCTCGGTATTAGAAGAACTATCGATATCTGTGAAATCATCTTGAAAGGTCACTTCATAATCAGATGAATTGTTATCAGAATCAACATGTTGCCTGAATGCGAGCTTTTCAAGAGCCTATACTATTGAGTTTTATTCTCAAGAGATTTTGTGACATTATATCTACATCTACATTTTTCAAAGATGATAGATTCTTTGTTTTGAAGAAGAAAGATCTATTGGGTTTTTACAATTGAAGAAATACTCAATTCACCAATTTGAAATCAAATAACTTAACATTCATGCATCATATTTTAGGTGTTTACAAAAATAGGTGCATTTTCATTCATTTTTATTCTTGTTGAAATTTTAACAGGAATTTCAAAGATTTTAGCAAAGATTCAAATCTATCATTTGAAAGATTAACATTGCCAGGTAGAGTTCATAATGAGAAGAACTCATCTGAAGAAGGAAGAAGAAGTTCATAATGAGAAGAATTTATTCAACCTTTTACCTGAATTCATCAAATTGATGGATTATCTTTTCCAGAGAAGGTTCATAATGAGAAGAACTCATCTGAAGAAGGAAGAAGAAGTTCATAATGAGAAGAATTTGTTCAACCTTTTACCTGAATTCATCACTTGATGGATCATCTTTTCCAGAGAAAGTTCATAATGAGAAGAACTCATCTAAAGAAGGAAGAAGAAGTTCATAATGAGAAGAATTTGTTCAACCTTTTACCTGAATTCATCACTTGATGGAACATTTTTTCCAGAAAAAGTTCATAATGAGAAGAACTCATCTAAAGAAGGAAGAAGAAGTTCATAATGAGAAGAATTTGTTCAACCTTTTACCTGAATCCATCACTTGATGGATCATCTTTTCCAGAGAAAGTTCATAATGAGAAGAACTCATCTGAAGAAGGAAGAAGAAGTTCATTGAGAAGAATTTATTCAACCTTTTACCTGAATTCATCACTTGATGGAACATTTTTTCCAGAAAAAGTTCATAATGAGAAGAACTCATCTGAAGAAGGAAGAAGAAGTTCATAATGAGAAGAATTTGTTGAACCTTTTACCTGAATCCATCAATTGATGGATTATCTTTTCCGGAGAAGTTCATAATGAGAAGAACTCATCTGAAGAAGAAAGAAGAAGTTCATAATAAGAAGAACTTGTTCAACTTTTGGCATAATTCTATCACAGAAGGAGATAGATTAACATCAGCCTTTCTAGAGAAAGTTCATAATGAGAAGAACTCATCAAGAGCTTATTCAACCTTTTGAATGACTCTATCACAGAAAGAAGGTTATCATTATCCCCAGCAGAAAGTTCATAATAAGAACTTATTTGGAGAGAGAGAAGAATTTATTCAATATCTCCATTATGATCAAAATAAAGTCAAATGGATAAAAAATTTTATTATCTTTTCATCTTTGCCCTATTCTTGTTAACACAAGAATGAGCAAAGAGGGGCAGCTGAAGATACTAATTTTTTATCCATATTATTATTATTAATATTATTATTATTATTATTATTATTATTATTACTATTATCATTATTATTATTATTATTATTATTATTATTATTATTATTATTACTATTATTATTAAATATATTAAATACATATAAATATTATTAAAAACAAACAAATAATAAAAATATAATTACAGGCCCAATTACAATTGAACCGGCCCAGTTACAAACCAACCAGAGCCGGTCCAAATCCAACCAGAAACCCTAAATATTTGGGTTTCCAGTTAGGGTTTCCTGACCCTAATCTAGCCAGCCGCCATCTTCAATCTCAACCGTTGGATCTGGTTTGATCCAACGGTCCACCATTTGCCAGAGAAAACCCTAGGGTATCTATACCCTAGGGACACGTCCCAGCGCCGCCGCTGCTGCTTCCAGAAGCCCTCACCGCCTCCGCCGCTGCCACGTCCCGAATGATGCTTCCAGAGAATCAACGCCAGCCGTCCATGCAAGGCTACGGGGTGAGTCACCACTGGTAGTCCGGTGACTCACCGAGGCCCCCTCTTCGGACCGGTCTGAGACGAACACCGGTGGTGGCTATAAAAGCCACCACCCATCTGCAAGCAAAAAACCAGAGAGAGACAGAAACCAGGGACAGAGACAGAACAAAAAAAAAAAAAAAGAAAAGAAGGAAAATAGAGAGAGATATAAAACTACCAACGATCTCAGCAGCAAAGAACCAGAAGAAAAAAAAGAGAGAAAAAGGAAGAAGAGACTTACCGAGGAAGCGTCGACCACCGGATCTCATCAGAACCTTCGAAACATCGAAGGTATTATTATAAGATTTGCTCCGATTAGGAGCCTTTTAAAGGAAGAGAACACCGGGACCGTCCTTAGGACGGTCCGATCTACCTATTCGTATAAAAATATTTTTTCCGGCCACCGGATGCGGTGGGCGGCGGTGATATTCACGGCGGCCCACGGTGGCCGATCAGTAACCGGCTTCCCTCTGATGAGGGAAGCTAGAGAGAAGGCAGAGAGTTTAAAACTCTCTCAGTGAAGAGAGAGAGAAGAAAATGGAAAATGAAGGTTGGCCCTTCGGGCCAGCCGGTTTTGGACTCTTATAGTCCTTCCCGAACGACGTCGTTTCGGGAAGGACTATGCGCGTAATTAAAAAATAGTTAAATCCCGTCCGTAGTCCTCCCAACTTGTAAATTTTATATTTTGGTCACTAAATTGAATTTATAATAATTTTAGTTCAGTCTTTGAATTTTAATTTTGTTCATTTTAGTCTTTTTATTAAATAATATATTTAGGATAAATGACAAATTTAATCCCTTAATTTTAATAAATAATTTTTTAATCCCTAGTTCATATTTTTAATTTAATTTATTATAAAATTCGAATTTTAGATAATTTTATTTTGGTCATTAAATTATTAAATTAGAAGATAAAATATTTAATCCCTATAATTTCAATTAATTAGGAATCAGATTTAGTTTTATTTTAATTATAATTTAGTTATTTATTTTATATGTCTTCATTTATTTTATTGTTTTTAAATATATTGTTTTAGTAGTATTTGTATTTTTATTATTAAATATTTTTATAAATATATAATAAATAGTATTTTTTTTAAATATTTATTTTTAATATCGAAGAAAAAGGACAGTCTTAATACAACTGGATGTCCTATTCTGATATTTTAAAATTAAAAAGTAAACAATATTATTTAAATTAATATTTATCAATATCAAAGAAAAGAGTTGTCTTAAGGCACCTAGAAGTTCTTTTCGGATATTTTTAAATAAATAAATATTTTTTTATATAATTTTGAAATAATAGGATTATAAATTAAATATATTTTTAAATTTTTAAATTTTAATAATAGAGACAATTTATAATTAAAAAGTACCAATTTTGGGCGTTGTAGGGGTGCTAATCCTTCCCTAAACGTAACCGACCACGAATCCCTTTTTATTATTAAAAAGAACGAATTTTTGGTTATAAACGCAGATCAGTTCATTTTTTAATTGATGTTTTCTTAAAATTCTTTTAAAAAATAATTTTTAGGTATTCGACCTACCTGACCCTAAAGGCCGATGGCGACTCTCAAATTATTTTCAAAACCATTTAATCACATCAATTTCCCCGCCAAAAAATTAATATTTCGTGCCCGGACGAAAACCGGTTACGACAATGGTGACTTTAGGGATTAAACTATAAAACCAACAATAGATCAAGGCAACCAATGCAAATCAAATAAATAACAAAGCACATAATACAAGAATCAAACATTACAAGCACTGACCATGTAATAAACACATATTTTTGGAACCAAAATGGAATAAAATAAAAAACATCAAGCAAATTATGACAAAAATAATGACCTAGATAAGAATAATAAAAACGAGTAAAATAATTCGAAATAAATAAATAAATAACATGACAAGTGACCAAAATAAAACAAAAATAAAACAAGTAGCTTAAATAAAAACAAACAAATAAAAGATAAAATTAGTGACCTAAATGTAAAAACACGAAAAATATAGGGGGACCTAAAGAGAGTTTTTCCCTAACCTTAGTGAGTAGAATGCAAAAAGGTGTCTAACATATAGGGCTCTTTCCACTATTAACCTCTAAAATAATGACCAGATAGTAAATACACTCATAAAGTTTGAGGACTGAAGCGTGATTAATCACAAAAGTAGTGGCTAAAATGCAGAAAAGACTGAAGAGGGAGAGTCTCTACGTGATTTTCCCTGAAGTTTGAAATAAACCCCACCTTTTTTCCTTATCAGACAAAACAAATATTCTAACCCTAAAATAAACACTTATTTCTTTCATCTTTCTTTCTCAACTCTCTTCCTCTTTAACCCCAAATGACTGCCACACCTCAAGCCTCCTTGGCTACTCCAGCTACCACACGACAGCCTACTCCCTTGCCAAACAACCAGCACCGCATGAGGGCCAAGAAGGCCACCCGACCAAGCCATAAAATGGCCACCACTCCCTACCACCATATTCGATGACCTCTTTCACCGGCCACCCCATGGTGGCCAACAGCCCCTATCCTTAACCACGATCGATATCCATGATCATACTCTCCTAAAAGCTAGTTGGATTGACTCCTAAAAGGGGCAAAAGCTCCATCCTATCGAAGGGCCACTAACGAACACACCCTCGATGGTCATCTCTGCCTGACGAAGGCTCGCTTAACCAGGGTAAGAGACTGAAACTTTCTCCCCTCCCTAACGTTTTGGTTCTAAAATCCTAAGGAAAAAGGGGAAACCAATGTAATCGAAAAAACCAACCTTTTCTTTCTAATGTTTATAGTTTATCTTTCTTTGATATTTTGAAGGGGATACAATGAACATATATCCTTTTTTGCCTTATGTTCGAGTACTGGAAAAAAGGAAGAAGAAAAAAGCCCCTACACTATTTTTTCATTCGGGTTATACACCCTTTTTACAAATTGAGAGAAAAAAAGATTTTAATTGCAATCTTTGTTTTCTTCTATTTTTGCATGATTCTCTGTTGTTGCCGATCTACTGAAAGGGAGAGACTTTCCTTTATTTATAATTTTTGTTGATGTATTGGTTGTTAAAGATAAAAAACAGTCCCATTTTCATGTTTATTTGCTGTTTTCGTGCTAGGGTTGCTGCTACCACCGATTTGGTGTTGTTGTGGTGAGCTGACCGGTGCTATGAAGGGAACCACGTACGGTTTGGGAAATGGGGCTATTAACACGGGAAATATTAGGGTATTATAGCTGCCCCTCTTTGTTTGTTGTTATGAAACAATAACAAAGCAAAGATAAAAGATAACCTAATTTTGTCAAGTTCAGTTGTAACCCAAAATGGCTTCACTGCTCTTCTTCGATCCTCTATCAATCTGTTCCATCATTTTTTAACAGAATGGTTTACTTTTCTGGATATGAAGCTTTCTTTGTTTGATTTTCCCCTATCTCACGTGCTTTGAAATCTGATAGGGGATCTACTCCACTTGTTTTTTCAGGGTAGTTCAGATCGAGAAACGTTGATTCATTCCATTGTTCTTCAAGGATGATTGAATCAAGGTAGACTTGTTCCATTGTTACTTAGGGAAGATCAAATCTCGAAAGAGAGGGATATGTCCTGCTTCTACTTGAGGGAAAATTAGATCTGAGGATGTTAATTAATTTCATTGTTCTTAAGGGAAGATTGAAACAAGCTCGATTTGTTTCTCTTATCTTCCATAATATCAAGTCTGAAAATTATGCATTAACCCCTGTTAGTATGTTTTTGAGAATTTGAAAACATCATACCTGAAAGTCTTGGGATTTCAAGATAATAATTGAAAACCAATTTTTCTTGTGGGCATTTGCCTCGTAGCTACCAAAACATGCCTTAACATGAGTTTCAGTTAAACCTCTCCTATTCTATGACTTTGAATTGGTTAATTTTCCAAAAAAAATCATTTTCCATAAAATATTTAAATGGGAAACTTTGGAAATTGGTTTTTACTTTTAAAAAATTTCAATTTTCAGATTTAAATGAGAAATTTTTCTCATTTCTCTAGAGACATGTAAAAACATCATGCCCAAAGGTCTTGTGGATGACCCGAAGAATTTATCATCTTGCTCGAAAGATTTACAGATGACCCGAAGGATTTAAGCATAATGCTCGAAAGACTTACTGATTTTGGAAATAGTTTACTAGGTAAGAATCTTTTCTTACTTTTCAAAAATTTTAATTTTCAGATTTAAATGAGAAACCTTTCTCATTTTTTGAGAGACATTTGAAAACATCTTGCCTGAAGGTCTTATGGATGACCCGAATAATTTATCCTCTCTCTCGAAAGACATACAAATGACTCGAAGTATTTAATCATCATGCTCGAAAGACTTACTGATAGCCTGAAGGACTTACCAAATTTGGAAATATTTTACTAGGTAAGAAACTTTTCTTAATATTCAAAAATTTCAATTTTCAGATTTAAATGAGAATCCTTTCTCATTTTTGGAGAGACATGTGAAAACATCCTACCCGAAGGTCTTATAGATGGCCCGAAAGACTTATCATCTTTCTCGAAAGACTTATAGATGACACGAAGGAATTAAGCATCATGCTCGAAAGACTTACCGATTGCCCGAATGACTTTCCGATTTGGAAAAGTTTACTAGGTAAGAAACTTTTCTTACTTTTCAAAAATTTAAATTTTCAAAAATTTCAATTTTCAGATTTAAATGAGAAACCTTTCTCATTTTTCGAGAGACATGTGAAAATATTCTTACTTTTCAAAAATTTCAATTTTCAGATTTAAATGAGAAACGTTTCTCATTTTTAGATTAATAAAACAACTTAATGGCTGGGCAACATACCCCACTTCAAAGTAATGATTCCTTTGTGGATTGGTCTCACCCTATTCTTCAGGTTCAGCCTCCCTAAACATGATTCCTATTATTTTAGGTTTAAATTCTAGCTTCCACTTGTTGGGATTTTGATATCATGAATCCTCTCTTTTCATTAGAAGATCTGTAAAAATCATACGTTTATGTGTGAAATGTGAATGCAATGTAATGCATTTTCTTTTATGCCTATGATGTTATCATGCATACATAAATGCTGATTCAAATTTCTTTTGACTCCAAAGTGGGGAACCAGGTTTTTTTTCCTCTTGATCACTCCTCTCTAGGGTTTACTCAGATATCAGTGTAGCAACTTATGATTTCAAGTCTCTAACTTTGAAGAGCCATATGATCATCTTATGTTTTTTGCATCTTTTTTGCCTCTCATATGCATTAAACTCCCATAAAAAATATTTCCTGAATTCTTGCTGCAGTTAGTAATATGATCTTGATGCCCCTTTCTATCATTGGCTTAATTGTTGTCAGATTGTTCTTCCAGGACCTTACAGTTAATTGATACTCAACTAGTTTTCTTTTCAAGGTAATCCCTTCTCAAATTCATGGTCTGCCCCTGATAGTCCAGGTTGTCAGACTCATTCTCAATATTGTTTCAATCTGAACCTTGTTATCTTCACATGATCTGGATTTTTGGTAATGCCCCAAGGTGGGTATTTATGGCTCTTCCCTATTCGGGTGCCAAAATTCATCCTCGACTGGTCGCACTCTTGCATTTTTTTTATGCGCTGGGATATATACCCCTTTCAAATTGGATGATCGTTTTCTTTTCGATAGGTTATCAACAACGTAACAAGGAAGTGTTACAAGTTCTATATTTTATTCCTTCTAATCTCTTGGACTACTTGCTTTCAAGATTCTGGAATGTTTCATTATTCTGGCATCATTTATTCTCTTTCTCCAGTAGAGGCAAAATGGGCCTCTTCCGCTTTAAGGACCTTTCGTATTTAAGACTGTACTATTTGAAAATGTTTTTATCCTTTCTTTTATTTTACAAATCAAAGAATGAAAGAATTTTTTACAATTGAAGCAAATCACGAGTTCACAGAATATCAAAGAAATCAATAGCTCTTTTAATATTTTCAAAGTTATAGCTCTTTGACAAGTGTCAAAATTAATGGGTTGACTTCAGGTTTGCTTCCTCTTTCCAAGGTTTTAATCATCAAAGATGTCTTTTCTTTCTCGGTCCTTGTGAACATTATAACATGCCCTTTTTCTTGGCTTGGTATTTTAATTGGATGCGGACAAAATGGCGTAACTAGCATATTCAATTACTAGACTTTCTAGTATACTTCTATTTCGGTTCTATGAAATCTTCCATTTGTTCAAACTTTGCAAACTTCTTTAGCAGAGGTAGTGTAGGGACATCAATCTAAATATAATATTTCTGAGTGCTTGTATAAGGTTGACTATAACATGTGTTCCTTAACTCTCTTAGTCCATTTTACTGAAACTCGTTATTAGATAAATTTGATTTAATTTGTCATTGTTTGGCTAGTTGAATTCAACTTTATTGTAATTTCCTTTATTGGGATAGGTGAAGGGTTCATCTTATCACAAAGTCTTTGACTTGACAATTATAGTGGAGCAAACACCAAACTACCTAGTACTCGAACAAAGTCATGGTTTGAATGTAATCTATTCATAAAGCCGAGGCTTTTGAGTTTCCTCTGCAACCAATTACTTTAGTGAAATAGCTCAGCTTTATTGTATAATCTATAATAATAAATTATTAACATTTTGAGTATTCAGATTGAGAATTACTTAATCTCATCGAGAATAACCTGTTATAGTCTATGTGTCTTTGATGATCAAACAATATCATATTTAGAGTTCAGTTCCCAAAAAACTGACCTATACTAAATTCATCAACACTACCATTCCATTTGTGAAAATTAAGATCATCATTAAACATCCTCAACAGAAATGTAGTCTAGTCAGTTTTGCAATGTCATACACAAGAGATTCCCCATGTTGTCCACTCTTATACATACCTGGATACCAAGCCTATTGTTCATTTCCTCATGAGATGAGAAGGATATATTATTCCCTGCAAGAGAATGTTATGGTGTTCGAGTGTATCTTCTGGAGTAAGGTCAAGGGTCCTTATTTTATCAGTTTTAAATCTTGTCACTTTGTCAAAGATTTACAACTCTAATCATTTAAAAAGTTTTTAATTCAATTGATATTCAAAGAACTGCAAGATTGCAAATTTGATTCAATGTTCACCATCCTTAAAGTAACATAAGTTCATTTAAAATATCCTTACAAAAAAGATGAGAAATGACAAAAAAAATTCAAACAAGATGCTGCAAATGGAATAATGTTCCATGATGGATGAAATGATCTCTTCCTAATTAGGATGCCTCATTACTCATCTAATGCAGTGTCACTTGACTCAATTGGATGCTATATATTGTTCTTTGATGCCCCACTTGAGTTCATCATCCATTATTCCACCAATTCTTGTGTCAACGTCCCATTTTCAACAAGTATCTCTATCTCCTTTAACAACGGACTACAATTCCCCGTAGAATACCCAAATGCCCCCAAGTCGAAATCACAGACACTATCTTAATCGTAGCTGTGGACCGAAGGGTTTGGTGGCACTTTTGTTAGCCTCGGTGTGATTTATTAACCTTTAATCAAATGGGGTACAGATCTGAGATAGAAGTTTAGAACACATCCAAAGTGTTTCTCGATCGTGAGACTTTTTTTGGTTGGTCCGAACGACTAGCTGCTTCTTTTCTTTTGCGGCTGTGGGGTCTCTGGACGTGACATTCATTTACATCATCAGCTTTCGCTTTTTGATCGGTTGGGCATTTAGAAGTGACTTTTAAGTTTCCTTCGCTGATTCCTATTTCAATTAATTCCCTAGCTGTCACAAGATCCTTTAAGTCTCCTGTTGAGTTCGCCAGTATTAACTCAAAGAAAGGATCTGGGAGAGAATTATGAAACATCTATGATATCTATTATTCTAACATGAGAGGTCGAACTTGTGTTACCACCCCTCTCCATCTTAAGTCATACTCTTTAAAGCTTTCAAGAGCTTTCATTCTTGTTCTTTGAAGATCTTGACGTTTTAGGGCTAAGCCTTTAACATTTCGATATTACCCCAAAACGACATCAGCTAGATCGACCCACGTCTTGATTTGCTCTTTGTTTAAACGATTATACCATACTACCGCTGGCCGGGCGAGACTATCATAGAAGTAATGAATCATCAAATTATCATCATTTAAATACCTTTCTAAAAAACATTTTTAGATGAATTAAGGGACAACTAGTACTATCATATTTCTTAAAATTATGTACCCTAAATTCATATGGAATAACCAAATCAGGGACCAGGCTGAGTTCTCTCGCTTATAGTTCTTTATGGGAGGCATTAACACCTTTTTTAGCTCCGATTGCTTCCTTCAACTGCTTGAATCCATCCTCAGATTGCTCATGATTCATAAGGATATTCTTTAGGTTCAAGTGGAATACCCCACGGTAGGTTATCCTTCTCAACGCATTAGTTTGATAACACTGATATTCTTTAGCAGCTACTTCCCCTCTATCAGCAACCTTGGTTACCAGCACCTGAATCATTCGGTTCGATTCGTCTTGTAGAGAATTCGATGTTTGATTCCTAATATCTTGTTGTAACCCAATCAACTGCTCTTGCAACCTATCTTGTGTTTCCATTTGTTTGTTCACGATGATGAGGAAGCAATATGAATGAATGATCTTGATATTACTGTTACATAACCCTCCATAAGTTATTTCCACGTTTTCATAACTAATGCATGTAAAAGTACTTAAATAAACAAATGTGATGCAAATGTATGTATGCAGAAGGTGTTATTCTTGAGTGACCATATTAAAACAACTTTCATTGAACACAAAAGGTTTCAGTACATCAAAAAAATTTACATATAAGGGATAGCTTTCATTCCTAACTTCTCTAACTCCCTCAAAAGTCAAGTTAACTTTCACTCATACTCAGGTGTTGCGTTGTTAATCTGCATCAATTCTCTTGCAAAGCCAACTAAATCAATCAATTTGTGAGCTATATTGCTTGCTTGGGTAACAACTTCTTGCATGACGCCGTCTTTTTCCTTCATCATCTGTGTCAATTCTAGGAGCTATAGATAATGATGTTCATTATTCCTTGTAAGAAAGTCTTTGTGGTTATGAAGTTCTCGTGCAAGATCTCTATAATCATCCACAATCTTCATCAATGTCTTGTTGTTATTTGTAATGGCTTCTAGCTCAGCATCATTCTCACGCTTGTGGCACTGATATGAGGCTTCCATATTGTCTATGGCATATTTAACGTCTGATTTTTGGCTTGACATCTTTCCAAATCATTAATGGATGTATTGCGCCTTTCTTCTAAGCTTATCATACAAATCCTTATATAACATAGGGATAAAATAAAAATGAGAGCCACCTCTCAGCTTGGATTGAACTGGAGTCTTCAGGTTTATTTCTCCTATCATTTTAAGTATACTCTCGAATGCCCACGAATTCTGATTACATGGCTTCTTTTCATCTTTTTGAAATCCTATAGTTGTCACCATTTTCTTGGAGTCTCCAGGCAATTTGTTGATACGAATGATGATTGTGCGTGATTTCTCAGATTGGTTAGGATTAGCTTGTTCTAAAGTAGTCCTTTATGTACTTGACATTGTAGGATCGTTCTCATCGAGTTCTTTCCTTTCTTTTGCCTAAGTCTCTTTCGCTTTGGTCAAAACAACTATTATATCCATCATTTTGCACATTTTCTCTCTCATCTCTCTTATCTCCTTTTGCTCTTCATCGGACATTCGATCTTTGAGTGCATAGCTCCCCACTATTCTCGGAGCTTCCTCAAGATGCCATTCCCTAGCTGTGTTATAGTCTACTTGATCATGAAACCATTTGTCCATCATAAAAACATTTTACCTTATGACCACTAATAAATCAACACCTATGAAAAATGTTATGATCAGGCGATGCAAGCAGAAAGAAAGCAACACAAAAAATAAGTTAGTACAAATAAATTAAAAAATGACAAGAATTATTATAAAAGTAATAATAACAAAATAAATTAATTAATGAGCTAATGCAAATCAAGAATGCAAATGCAAATGCACAATGTGTTAATTCCAAAAGCGACCACCATAGAACGATCTTCATCAAACCATAAGATTTCCTTACACTAGATAGACGAGCTTCATCTTCTTCATTTACTGCGATTGTTGCATCTCTAGACCTCAAATTCCATGGGATTCTCCGCGAGGAAAGAGGCCTTAATATATCATGAAGGAACTTCTCATTATTGACTCAACTAATATATGACTATTTGGTACCATCTCGATCTTCGTTCATTTAATAGGAGTTGTCGATCGACTTTGAGCTATTCTCTCATCGATCAACTTTGTTTGTAATTTGTCGCACAGATGGATTTGACTACCTAGTTATAGAACTCTTATGTCGATATGAAAACTTTTAATTTGGTCAATCACTTGTGAATTAACACCTTGTTTGGTTATAATGTGAAAATGCAAATGCAAAAAAAAAAAAGATAAAGAAAAATAGGATAAAACAAAATGAATTGTTAGTATCATTCAACCAAAAAAGCAGAAAAAATATTTACGAAAATAAAAGATCCTACCCAACATGATAGCTACCCTGACATGATTTTATAACAGTTCTACCAGACATGTTTTCTATCCCCATGATTTGTTCAATGTATAAATCCTAACCTCATTTTTCTAGTTCACAGGCTTCGTACGAAAATATAAAACCTAATCCCATACTCTTATAGTTCTCATGCTTTTTTCAAAAAAAAAATAAGTCCAAGGAAAAGTTAGAGTAAGTTCCCATTTGTGACTTTTGAAGAACCACAGATAGAATTTCGATACAAAACAGACAGAGTTTCGGTACTACTAAAAGGGTCATCGAATTATCCTTTGCTGGTGCCCCCTTGGTCCTGCCAGACCCTATATCCTCACCCATTATAGGCTTAAACGGGTCGAGATCAATTCAAGAGGATGCATTTCCCCATGTCCATGCGAGGAAACTCAATAATTTGCTCGTAAGCACGAGGCATATGCAACCTAGAGGTTACTTGCTAAAGCCTATGCGTAGAAAAATATTTTTTCTCACTTAAGTGTACCGTTCACCCCTACTTAACGGTATAGAGAACAATTAGAAAGCTCTAAATACTCGAACGGTTATAGCGCAAGTTGGTGGAAACTCACAATCCTTTGCCTCAATCCAAAATCCAACAGACTAAAATAAAAGTTAGAAATCTGAAACATGAAAATCACACGTTAATACAATTAATAAATAAAAGATGTACAATGTGATGCAACAAAAACATGAGGATCAAAATTTAAATATGATTCAAATTTACCTTTTTTGACTAAAAGGATGGTGTATAATCGATTACGGCTGACTCTCTAATGTCCCCAGTGGAGTCGTCAAGCTTTTTGGGGCTATTTCGGGGAGTGATCCAACTTAATCATGGAAAACGTTGGGTTTTAAAATAAACATTTAAATAAATAAATTTGGAGTCACCATCGACCTTTGGGTTAGGTAGGTCGAATACTAGAAATTCGTTTTGAAAAAGGGTTTGGGAGTCGATTACACATAGAGAAAGATTAGCACCCGCACAGCGCCCAAAGTTGGTACCTGAGTGATTATACGTCATCTAAATATTGAAATTTGCAAATTTGAATATACATTTAAATTATGATCCTCTTTAGAAAAAAATATAAGGGGTATTATTTTGCATGAACAATTCTCGAAAATACCTTCATTGTCAATTAAGGGGTCATTTCCATGGATTCCATGTACAAAATAATATTGCCTTAGCTTTTAGATAAAATACATATATCAAATATATTTAAAAAAAATTCATTCGAATGTAAAATGTATTATTTTGTTCGAACAATTCTTGGAAATGCACTCATTGTCAATTAAGACACGTTTCTATAAATTCCTCATGTAAAAATAATATTTGAAAATATTACAACTAGCTAGAAATTAACAAATATCTAAATGTTGGATCAAAATAATAAATATGGTGTCTTTAGGGATTAAACTATAAAACCAACAAGAGATCAAGGCAGCCATTGTAAATCAAATAAATAACAAAGTACATAATACAAGAATCAAACATTACAAGCACTTGCAGTGTAATAAACCCATATATTTAGGACCAAAATGGAATAATGGAATAAAATAAAAAACAACAAGCAAATTATGACTAAAATAGTTACCTAAATAAGAATAATAAAAACCAGTAGAATAATTCGAAATAAATAAATAAATAATATAACAAGACAAGTGACCAAAATAAAATAAAATAAAACATGTAGCTTAAATAAAAAAACAAATAAAAGATGAAATTAGTGACCTAAATATAAAAACACGACAAAGATAGGGGGACCAAAAGAGAGTTTGCCCCTAGACTTAGTGAGTAGAATGCAAAAAGGTGTCTAACTTATAGGGCCCTCTTTGCGATTAACCTCTAAAACAATGACCAGATCGTAAATACACACATAAAGTTTGAGGACTGAAGCGTGATTAATCACAAAAGTAGATGCTAAAACAAAGAAAAGGCTGAATGAGGGAGAGCCTCTACGTGATTTTTCCCTGAAGTTTGAAATAAACCCCACCTTTTTTCCTTACCAGACAAAACAAATATTCTAACCATCGTAAATACACACATAAAGTTTGAGGAATGAAGCATGATTAATCGCAGAAGTAGTGGCTAAAACGAAGAAAAGGCTAAAATAGGGAGAGGCTCTACGTGATTTTTCCCTGAAGTTTGAATAAACCCCACCTTTTTTCCTTATCAGACAAAACAAATATTCTAATCCTAAAATAAACATTTCCCCTTTCATCTTTCTTTCTCGACCCTCTTCCTCTCTATCTCCAAATGGCCACCGTACATGAAGCCTCCATGGCTACTCTGGCGACTACACGACAGCCCGCTCCCTTGCCGAAATACTAGAACTGCATGAGGGCCAAGAAGGTCACCCGACCGAGCCATAAAATGGCCACCACTCACCTCTCTTCAACCTCCCGAAAAGGCCTTGACTTTCTCCCTCCCTGCCACCATATTCGGTGTCCTCTTTCACCGGCCACCCCATGGTGGCCAACAGCCCTTATCCTTAGCCACGATCAAGACCATGACCCCACTCTCCTAAAAGCAAGTTGGATTGACTCCTAAAAGGGGCAAAAGTTCCATCCTATCGAAGGGGCCGAAATGGCCACCAATGAACACGCCCCACGACGGCCATCTCTGCCCGACGAGGGCTCGCTCAACCATGGTAAGAGATCGAAACTTTCTCCCCTCCCTAACGCTCCTTTATTTACTTTGTTTTGGTTCTAAAATCCTAAAGAAAAAAGGGGAAACCAATGCAACCAAAAAAATCAACCTTTTATTTATATTGCTTCTAGTTTTCTTTCTTTGATATTTTGAAGGGGATACAATGAACATATATCTTTTTTGTTCCTTCTGTTCGAGTGATGGAAAAAAGGAAGAAGAAAAAAAGCCCCCTACACTATTTTGTTGGTGTCTTGGTTGTTGAAGATAAAAAAATAGTCCATTTTTCATGTTTGTTTGCTGTTTTCATGCTAGGGCTGCTGCTGCTGCGGATTTGGTGCTGCTGTGGTGAGCTGGCCGGTGCTGTGAAGGGAACCACATACGGTTTGGGTAATGGGGCTGTTAACCCGGGCAAAACTAGGGTATTACAATCTTAGACATATTTTTTTTTAAATAAACGACTGTTTACAATGAGATATCACTTAATGCATGTATCCAAACCAACGCACTACCAAGCTAAAGAAAGATATGAAATCCATCCATATGGGAGCCCATGCAAACTGTGCATGGCTCCATTTACGTACAAAGATGATCTCAATTCAACTATTATTGGGTTTTTGCTTATATTTCACTTTTGTTTACATGTGGGACAAGTATATTGTCCTATGATGAACCATGTCTGCATGTAGAGCACAGAATGACATAATTTAAGATGGATTCTAATGTATTATGGTTTGGATCGGTTTCCTATCTTTATCCAATTTGGTTTATTTTGCTCCGCTTCAACGTATTATTTGAACTCGACTATACACAAGCGTTTCTTCCATCAAATTCGGATTACTATTATTAAAACCTTCTGCGCGCGTTTAATATTGGATAGGATTCTTATGAATTCGATTGAAATAAGGTTATTTAAACCTTATTTGGACTCTTCTTCAGCCGTTAATCTCTTCCACAAGTCCCAGAATGTGAGGTCTCTTCTTCTTTTTAACTTGCGTACCCTAGAATACTTGGAACACGCTTTATGCATTACTCTTGCGGACTGCTTGCTCAGTTCAGCGTACCAATACCTTCTTGTTTACAATCTTGTCTGCACTGCTGGTATACATATGGTTCCATCGCTCATGCATCAACTCAAAAGGCTCTCATTTATTTCCATAGAAGCGGTGAGGTCGTGACTCACGCGGTATTTGCTGTCGAAGCACCCCATGCTTTGGGGCACTGCTTAATAGAGAAGGTGATCACCCAACGGGTGGTTGATGGCGGTGTTGTAGGTAGAGTCTTTCGGGCTGTCTGGGGATCTCAAAAGGTTGAGGATATACAAGAGTTATGTGAGCGTAATTTTAGGGTGAAATTTACAATTGCTGAGGCTATGGATTTAGTTCTTGAACGAAGTTCATGGACTATTGATGGGGACCTATTTTCACTATTTGAATACGATACAAGGAAAGGGCTAGATTACTATTCTTCCCATATCATGGCAATTTGGGTAAGGATTTACAACCTGCCATTAGGGGCAATGACAAAAGATATGAGACTCGCATAGGGTGGTTGTATTGGCAGGATAATTGCTGTGGATATGCGGTTGCAAGCAGGGATGAACTCCCTTAGGCCCCCCGACCCATTAAACTTTATATATTTGATATAATTTTGGTTTAATAGTATTTTGGTTCATGTAAAACTAAAAATTTAAATTTAAAAATATAAAATTTTATTAAATATTTAATTAAGTAGGGGTCGAACTAAAGAATGATAAGTTAATATTCTCAAATATTTATTAAATATTTGTACAAAACTTTCAACTATTTGACAATGAACACTCATACCCCAATATATGTGCTTGAACTCGGGATCTCAATGATAACAACAATCTCTTAATCACTAAGATCGTTTGGTTCATGTTGAATTTCGAGTTTAAATACCTAATATGTTTTTATATTTTTCTTAAATAGTCTAATATTTCGGCCCCTGTCAATATTTAATTTTGACTCTGTTCCTGGTTGCAAGGGGGTAATTTGGGTGATTTTCTCCTTGTGAGGGTAGACATTGATATCAACAATCCTTTACGACGGTGTGTACTACTTGGCAATGGATGAGGTGGTGAACCATGAGTTTGTCCGGTGAAGTATGAACAACTACCGAATTTCTGTCTGAAGTGTGGCATAATTGGCCATAACAATGTGAGTTGTGTTGTACAATTGGCTGATGCAAAGGCTGAAAGTGACTTTCCAACAGCGACGAGTTAAGCAATGGATACGTCAGTCCATCAAATATGTTGCAGAACCGAGCGCTTCACTTGCTGATGATACAGTGGTTCCTAAAGAGGATGGGAATGGATCTCCTCCAAAGGAACGACCGACCGAAACTGAACATTTTGTTGATGAAGGTAGCCATATTTCTGTTGACTCTAAAAAGGTACTGAATGATGATGATATGATGGACGATTTAGATGCTGAGGGAGTTCATGTCTTGGATGATCTCAACAATGCGAGTTCGGGTGATAAGAATGCTTTCGTATCTAAGGTAGAGTCTTTCGGGCTGTTTGGGGATCTCAAAAGGTTGAGGATATACAAGAGTTATGTGAGCGTAATTTTAGGGTGAAATTTACAATTGCTGAGGCTATGGATTTAGTTCTTGAACGAAGTTCATGGACTATTGATGGGGACCCATTTTCACTATTTGAATACGATACAAGGAAAGGGCTAGATTACTATTCTTCCCATATCATGGCAATTTGGGTAAGGATTTACAACCTGCCATTAGGGGCAATGACAAAAGATATGAGACTCGCATAGGGTGGTTGTATTGGCAGGATAATTGCTGTGGATATGCGGTTGCAAGCAGGGATGAACTCCCTTAGGCCCCCCGACCCATTAAACTTTATATATTTGATATAATTTTGGTTTAATAGTATTTTGGTTCATGTAAAACTAAAAATTTAAATTTAAAAATATAAAATTTTATTAAATATTTAATTAAGTAGGGGTCGAACTAAAGAATGATAAGTTAATATTCTCAAATATTTATTAAATATTTGTACAAAACTTTCAACTATTTGACAATGAACACTCATACCCCAATATATGTGCTTGAACTCGGGATCTCAATGATAACAACAATCTCTTAATCACTAAGATCGTTTGGTTCATGTTGAATTTCGAGTTTAAATACCTAATATGTTTTTATATTTTTCTTAAATAGTCTAATATTTCGGCCCCTGTCAATATTTAATTTTGACTCTGTTCCTGGTTGCAAGGGGGTAATTTGGGTGATTTTCTCCTTGTGAGGGTAGACATTGATATCAACAATCCTTTACGACGGTGTGTACTACTTGGCAATGGATGAGTTGGTGAACCATGAGTTTGTCCGTTGAAGTATGAACAACTACCGAATTTCTGTCTGAAGTGTGGCATAATTGGCCATAACAATGTGAGTTGTGTTGTACAATTGGCTGATGCAAAGGCTGAAAGTGACTTTCCAACAGCGACGAGTTAAGCAATGGATACGTCAGTCCATCAAATATGTTTCAGAACCGAGCGCTTCACTTGCTGATGATACAGTGGTTCCTAAAGAGGATGGGAATGGATCTCCTCCAAAGGAACGACCGACCGAAACTGAACATTTTGTTGATGAAGGTAGCCATATTTCTGTTGACTCTAAAAAGGTACTGAATGATGATGATATGATGGACGATTTATATGCTGAGGGAGTTCATGTCTTGGATGATCTCAACAATGCGAGTTCGGGTGATAAGAATGCTTTCGTATCTAAGATACCTGCTGAACTGGCTAAGGCACAAGGGGCGTCCTCTATCTTGAAAGCGCCAAGTCTCCACTGCTAAGACTAAGGTGGACAGTGTTTCGAATCCTACTGCACCAAAGAATGCTTTCGTATCTTAGGTGTTTTATCGCCATTCGTTCTACTTCAGTTATTTTTTAAGTGAGACTAGGTTAAGATAGAATAAGAGTGAATTTGTTCAAGTTAGGTATACATGATTGTTTTACAGTGGATTGTGATTCTCAATGTACTGGCCTTGTGATGCTTTGGATTAATAATATTGACGTTGAACTTTTGTCTTACTCACCAAATCATATTGATATAACAATTAAAACTGATAATACTTGTTACCGATTTGCTGGTATATACGGTCATTCCAATGCTAATCATAAGCTTGAAAAATGGAAGTGATGGAACCTACTTGATACTCTAGGTCATGCTTCCTCACTACCTTGGATAGTTGGCGGTGATTTTAATGAAGTGTTAACGGATTGTGAGAAAAGTGGGGGTAGGCGAAAGCATAGAGTTCATCTTGAAGAATTTAGATATGCTATTGATAAGAATAATCTCATTGACTGCCGACCATCTAAGGGATGGTTCACTTGTATTCATGGTAATTGTGATTCTCCTACTATTGTTGAGAGACTTGATCGCTTTGTAGCAACGAAGGATTGGACAGTGTTTCGAATCCTACTGCACCAAAGAATGCTTTCGTATCTTAGGTGTTTTATCGCCAATCGTTCCACTTCAGTTATTTTTTAAGTGAGACTAGGTTAAGATAGAATAAGAGTGAATTTGTTCAAGTTAGGTATACATGATTGTTTTACAGTGGATTGTGATTCTCAATGTACTGGCCTTGTGATGATTTGGATTAATAATATTGACGTTGAACTTTTGTCTTACTCACCAAATCATATTGATATAACAATTAAAACTGATAATACCTGTTACCGATTTGCTGGTATATACGGTCATTCCAATGCTAATCATAAGCTTGAAACATGGAACCTACTTGATACTCTAGGTCATGCTTCCTCACTACCTTGGATAGTTGGCGGTGATTTTAATGAAGTGTTAACGGATTCTGAGAAAAGTGGGGGTAGGAAAAAGCATAGAGTTCATCTTGAAGAATTTAGATATGCTATTGATAAGAATAATCTCATTGACTGCCGACCATCTAAGGGATGGTTCACTTGGATTCATGGTAATTGTGATTCTCCTTTATTGTTGAGAGACTTGATCGCTTTGTAGCAACGAAGGATTGGTTGCTTGCCCATGCATAATATAGAGTTACTTCTGAATTTGCGGAGTGTTCTGATCACTGCTATCTTATCATGGGTACGGATTGGTAGTGTCACAATTCAGCTCCAAATACTCGGCAAGATCACTTTCGATTTGATTCATGTTTGGCTAATGAAGTGGCATGTGTCTCACGTATAACGACTATATGGACATACACACATGGAAATAGTTTAGATAAGATTGAGGTCGTTGGCATGTCTCTTAAGGATTGGCAGATAGATAGGGGTTTAATATGCAAGCTCGTATCACTAAGCTCCTAAAGGTAGTGAACAACAGACTGTCTAGGCAAATGAACGTGCATCAATTAAATTGTTTAATCATTTGCTAAACGTGAATTCAACAACTACTAGACAAAAAGAAATTGTATTGGGTTCAACGGTCGAGAGTGCAATGGCTGGCCTTTGGTGATCGAAACATCGGTCTCTTTCACGTACGATCCAGACAACATCGGAAAAAGAATAATTTACATGGTCTGTTTAATAAGGATGAGATATGGACTGAAGATCAGCAGGAAATAGAGAATACGGTTGTGTAATATACTTTTGTGAGCTTTTTCAATCGTCACACCCTGGTACAGCTGATAGGATCTTGGATGAGATTGAACCTGTAATTGATTAAACAATGAATGAAGCGCTGAGTAAGCCATTTTCTTCGAAGGAGGTGTTGGCGGTCTTTGGCGATATAAATCCTAAAAAGGCACTTGATCATGATGGTCTTTCGACCAGTTTCTATCGATTAGATTGGGATTTAGTTGGAGACGATTTGTTTACTGTGTGTTTGCAACTCTTAAATGGTTAGCTGGATATGTCTTTAGTTAACAAGACTATTTTTGTATTAATACCTAAGGTGGAAACGCTGAAGTTCATGAAGAAGATCAAACCTATTAGTCTTTGCACAATTGTTTATAAAGTGGTGTCTAAGGTTTTGGTTAACAGATTAAAACTGTTATGCAAGTTTGCATCAGTGATAATCAGGTGGTTTTTCTCCCAGGAAGGTAGATCTCTAACAATATACTGTTTGCACATGAACTCACGCATTATATGAATTCGTCTAAGAATGGAATTAATAAGGCGGTCGCCCTTAATTGGACACTGAGAAAGCTCATGACCGCGTTGAGTGGTGTTTCCTTGAAACGGTAATATTGAGGCTGGAGATTAATGACGATTTTTTAACATAATCATGCGATTTGTCAAGTCTTACTTTCATAGCTAACGTTAATGGCTCACTCACTATTGAATTTAGTCTGAGCCGTTGAGCCGGGGGTTAAGACAAGTGGATCCTTTATCACCCTTCTTATTCCTATTTGTCACTCAGGGTCTCTTAATGTAACAACCCGGAAAATTGGAAAAGAAAAAAAATTAATTAAGTAATTTGGCGAAATTTCAGGATTAAATTGAAAGTTTTTAAAACTTGTAGCCTGTTTTAGAGTTGAGGGAAATTCAGGGACCAAGCCCTGAATTTACCCAAATAGTGTCGACAAACACTCTATTAAACGTGATGAATTGGAATTACGGGGTAACTCAGAAGCATAATTGCTAAAATTTCCTCCTCCAACACCCAACTTTCAAACACGATCCCGACACCGTCCGACCACCGATCGTTGATTTGAAACCACCATCGTGTTTGTCATCCAGCGATGAACAACCCCCTTAAATCAATTGAAGTGAAACGCTGTCAAACGCCGTGAATTTCGATTCAAAGTTTCGACCTTTTTTTAGCACCACCGCCGGGAAAATCTTAAATTCATCGTCGATCGTTGCTCCATTTTCGACACCTACCGCACCATCGTGTTCCTTGTGTCGTTTCGAGTTTGCTGGTGTCCTCCTTGTCTCCGTCGGCGGCGGCGCGTGAGGGAGGTGAAGCGGTCAAAGTTTCAGATTTGTTGAAATCGAGCTCTCCACCGTTCAAAATTGTGAACCGAGCTTTGTAAGTACCTTAAAATCGCTTTAAATAATTTTAGGAATTGTTTCGTGAGTTTTATGAAACCAGAGGCCGCCGCACGTGTCCCCACGCACCGGGAGCTTTGAAAATCGGTTATCTATAGTTTTGACCGGTTTGACCGGTCTAAACTGGTCTATTGACCGACCCGTTAACCGTTGACCATTGTTGAACACCATTGACCGCCCATTAAATGATCATTGACTTTTTCCGTGTATACCTATTTTGATGTTTTTTGACGTCTTGAATCCGTTTTTGAGGTCCATTTTGCCAAATTCGAACCCGAAAGCCTCAAAATCATCAGTCAAACCCGTTGACTTTGACTTTGACCAAAAAGTCAATTTTTTGAAAGGCCGTATTTTATGTTTTTCGACGTCCTGAATCTGATTCTGATGTCTGTTTTGCCAAATTCTGACCCGAAATCCCTAAATCGAGCTTGTTAACAAAAAAATGCTTAGTATTTTAGCATTTTTGATTATTTATTTGAGACATGGTTAGAGAATTAATTCAATAAGATATTTTATAAGGTACTCGTGTTTCACCTGAGCGAGGATCAGTTAGGTCAGGAGTTGTCCGTTCGTCAGATCAGTCCGAACCACATACTACGAGAATTACCCGTAGGTTTCCATAAATTATTTAAATAAAGATTTATATTATTTATATTAGGATTCTAATATGGATTTTTTCAATTCGTAGGATCTAGCGCTGCAGTAGAGCGTGATCGACAGACCCAGTAGTAGGCTTCCCTATCCGATTTCTCAGACTATTACAGGTGTGTTTCATGACAGTGTTATTTTATTATTTTAAAAATATTATTTGAATTGTTTCAGATTGGTGATAATTAAGAATATTGTTACGAAATGATACATGATACCTGATTTCTGAATACTAGTTACCCGACATCTGATTATCGTATTTCTGTATATAATTTTCAAGCATGAAACATTTTCATGTTTTAATGGATTAATCGCCATTTTCATTCGAGTACATACTTGTTTATTACTGTCATTGGGGGGGGAATATTGTTGGAGGAAGAATACTTGCAGGCTCCTCGGCTTTGTGCTCAGGGCCTTACTGGACGTGACGGGGTGTATGGTTCTGGGGAACCTACACATTTTGTTCGTGACAGATGAGGGTAGTGTTCATATTTTTTTAAACAAAACATGTTTGATAAACTGATTTTACTGGAATATTTTATTAGTATGTTTTTATACACTGTATGGTGCACACTAGGCTACTTAGCTCATTTTGTAAATTTTACCCTTTTCAGATAACAATAGACCGTAAACTAGCAGATTTGGCATCAGGGGAGATCAACTACTTTTATTTTGTATGAACATATATCTCTATATGCTTTCAGTTGTGTTTGGTGACATGTATTTTGCTATCGTATTTGATATAATCGTATTAATGATATTTTGTTCCGTAAATGTTTTATAAGGTTTCTGTGATATTTTGATATGTATGTGTTTTACATGATTTTCTAAAATATGTATTAATATATGTTTATCATATAAATCTTTATTATGGATAAATTTCACATATTACTGAAACATGGATTTCAACGTTGTTTTAAATATAAAAGGAATCTCTGAATGGGATATGTGACTGCTTAGGTTTGGGTCTAGCATTTAGGTCGGGTCTAGGGGGTTACATTTGGTGGTATCAAAGCTTTTGGTTTTAAACACTCGGGCTGTGGATGAGTCCTAAACTCTGGATCTTTAAGAGATTTTGATATTTTCAAAAAACGTGTCACCTTATTTTATGAATTATTTTTTTCGAGATCCCTGATGCTAATCTGACATATGTATCAAATTCTTTCTGTAGAGCCTTATATATACAAGATGAGTACCGCTAGAGGTCGTAAGATAGGACATGGCCATGGTAGAGGGTGAGTCGCTCGACCTTCTGTTACGATAGATGATTCGATGTCACCACATGATCCTCCTGTTCCGCATGTTAATCCAACCATTTCTCAGGATGATCCGATTACTCCTGTGAGAGACCCTCCCATCACTGAAGATGAGGATACTGACATAAATGAAGATACCATTAATAGAGTTGTCTTTCGTATGTTTCAGAGAGCTGCTAGAGTCCCTAGTAATATGACTACATTAGAGATTTTGAATTCTTTGGTCGCTGCTGGTGTAGTTCCATTCGAGGGTATTACTAGTGGACCTCCGACTGATGCTGAGTATTGGTTGGAGGATACAGAGAGAATAATGGATGAGATGGATCTGAGGCCTGAGCAGAAGTTAAAGGGAGCTCTGACTATGCTGAAGAAAGAGAGTTTTAGATGGTGGCAATTGATTTCTGGTAGTATTCCGAGGAACCAGTTAATATGGGATCTTTTTAAGACACGTTTCCGGAGTCGCTACATCGGAGAGAGAAATCTGCAGGAGCGACACCAGGAGTTTCAGAATCTGAAGCAGGGTAATATGACTGTTATGGACTACGAGGTTGAGTTCATCCGATTGAGACGCTATGCCCCTGGACTTGTTGGCATTGAGATAGATCGATGTTTGAGGTTCGAGAATGGACTCAGGTATGAGATCATGAGTCGAGTTGCTACCCACAGGGAGAGGAATTTTGATTCCTTGGTTGAGATAGCCAAGACTGCTGAGGAAATAAAGCGGTTGGGTATGGAGTGCAAGAGAGATAGTGATTGAGCTTAAAACCGATTCAGGAGGCCTTCTAGTTCTATTGATTCTGCTGCACACCCTAGTAAGAGAGGCAGGGGTGAGTCCTTTCAGAGAGGCGGTGCGAGTGTCAGACCTATTGCATCTGGTTCTTCATCTATTCAACCTTCTAGACATGGTGATTCTTTTGGGTCGCAACCCTTGCCAATATGCGATTACTGTGGGAAACATCAGTTTGGGGAATATAGGATGAAATTGGGCACTTGTTATAAATGTGGGTATGGTGGCCATCACTTGAAGGATTGTCCAGAGATACCTCATTCTATTCAGACACCAGCTCGTACTCCCGCTCGTACTCAAAGTATGTTCAGACTCCAGCAGGGAGTCATAGTCAGGGCAGAGTACCAGGATCGGCTATTAGAGGCCGAGCATCTCAGAGTAGAGGTATAGTTAGATATGAGGCCAGACAGCCTGCATTGGTTTATAATGCTAGACTTCGACAGGATCGAGATAGGCCTAATGTGATTGCAGGTACTGTTACTATTCATTCAGTTCCCTACTTTCCATTGTTTTATAGTGGTTCTATCAATTCATATGTATCACATTCCATTTATGAGGGTATGAATATTCCTGTTGAGAATACTGAGAATTCGGTGATTGTTCAAAATCCCTTAGGCAAGTCCGTAGTGTTGGATCTTATTTTTAGAGAGTGTCCTATAGAGATCAATAGGGAGATTATTCTGGCCGACCTGATGAAGTTACCTTTGGAAGAGTTTGATTTAATTCTCTGCATAGATTGGTTAGACAAACATCGAGTCAATCTCAATTATGAGACCAATAGAGCTATTTTAAAGACCCCATATAATAGAAAGATTGTAATGATCGGGGAATGCCATGAATTACTGATGAATGTTGTGTCTACTTTGGTAGTTGCAAAGATGATCAAAAGGGGTTCTGATGCATTTCTTGCTTATATTTTGGACACTAGAAGTTCTCAATTTGATATTAAAGGCATCCGGATTGTCAATGAATTTCCCGATGTTTTTCCTGAGGAGTTGCCTGGATTACCGTCGGATAAAGAAGTTGAGTTTGAGATTGAAGTCTATTATGGTTCCACCCCAATTTCAATGGCTCCACCCCAATTTCAATGGCTCCTTATCGTATGGCCCCAAAAGAGATTAAAGAATTAAAAGTCCAACTCCAAGAGTTATTGGATAGGATTTATCCGACCTATTGTATCACCCTGGGGAGCCCCAATTCTCTTTGTCAAGATGAAAGATGGGACATTGAGACTCTGTATTGATTATAGGAAACTGAACAAGCTCACGGTTAAAAATAAATATCCTCTGCCCATGATCGATGATCTATTTGACCAATTTCGAGGGGCTTCTATCTTTTCAAAGATAGACTTGAGATCTGGTTATTACCAGCTTAAAGTGAAAGATTATGATATCCCGAAGACTGCTTTTCATACTCGGTATGGACATTACGAGTTTTTAGTGATGTCATTCGGGTTAATTAATGCCCCTGCTGCTTTTATGGATATGATGCATCGGGTGTTTCGACCTTATTTGGACCAGTTTATAGTTGTGTTCATCGATGACATACTAGTGTATTCTCAAACTGAAGCAGAATATGAGGAGCATTTAAGGATTGTACTACAGACTCTAAGGGAAAATAAATTATACGCTAAGTTGAGCAAGTGTGAGTTCTGGCTTAGCGAAGTGACTTTTCTTGGACATATTGTTTCTGCTGATGGTATTTGGGTGGATCCGAGTAAAGTGGAGGCTATTCTGAACTAGAAGCAACCCAAGAACATCTTAGAGATTCGTAGTTTTTTGGGCTTAGCAGGTTACTACCGTCGTTTCGTTGAGGGGTTCTCCCTTATTGCAGCTCCTCTAACGAAACTATTGAGGAAAGATGTTTCATATGTCTGGTCTGAGAGCCAACAAGCTAGCTTTGAGAAACTGAAGATTGTTCTATCTCAAGCCCCAGTGCTCATTCAGCCTGAATCTGGGAAAGATTTTTTTGTCTACAGTGATGCTTCTCACTCTGGATTAGGATGTATTTTGATGCAAGATGGGAAGGTTGTCACTTATGAGTCACGTCAATTAAAGCCGCATGAGCATAATTATCCTACTCTCGATATGGAGTTAGCTTTCTTGGTTTTTGCTTTAAAGATCTGGAGACACACCTCTACAGAGAAAAGTGTTATATCTATATCAATCATAAGAGTCTAAAGTATCTGCTTACTCAGAAAA
Organism: Hibiscus syriacus; assembly: GCF_006381635.1. Taxonomy (NCBI): domain Eukaryota; kingdom Viridiplantae; phylum Streptophyta; class Magnoliopsida; order Malvales; family Malvaceae; genus Hibiscus; species Hibiscus syriacus. The sequence continues at coordinate 20,931 of NW_024062294.1, read as the reverse complement.
ATTGAATTTAACACATCACTGGCTGGGGCTTCTAAAGGACTATTATTTTGAGACAGAATATCATCCAGGGAAGGCTAATGCAGTGGCTGATGCCTTAAGCCGTAAGGCGATATCAGATCTCATAGCCTTATTCGCCAACTTGAGTTTATTTTATGATAATAGTCTGTTAGCAGAATTGCAGGTTAAACCCACTTTGGCCGAGGAGATTAAGGCCAAACAGCTCTTTGATAGCTCATTGCTTCCCATTATTGAACAAGTTAAACAGGGATCGAGTTCAGATTATACTTTGGATTAGGATGGTATTTTGTGCTTTCACGATCGTTACTGCGTCTCTAAAGATGATGAGTTAAGACAGGTTATTCTTTAGGAAGCTCATAGTAGTCCTTATGCTATGCATCCTTGTAGGGACAAAATGTACAATAATCTCAAAGAGCGCTACTTTTGGACTGGTATGAAGAAGAATATTTCAGATTTTATGGCGAGGTGTTTGACTTGTCAGCAGATTAAGGCATAACACCAGCATCATCTGGATTGTTACAGTCAATTAAGATTCCTGAGTGGAAATTGGAGCACATTACGATGGACTTCATTACTGGTCTTTCTATGAATCCTTCCAAAAAGGATTCTATTTGGGTGATTGTTGATCGACTCACCAAGTCAGCGCACTTTATCCTTATTCGGGTTAATTATTCTCTGGACAAATTGGCTAGGTTATATATTTATGAGATCGTTAGACTTCATGGTGTTCCGTTGTCTATCATATCTGATTGAGATCTGAGGTTCACTTCCAGGTTCTGGAAGGCTTTGCACAAGGCTCTGGGTACTCATTTGAATTTCAGTATAACTTTTCATCCACAGACTGATTGACAGTCTGAGTGAGTTATTCAGGTGTTGGAGGATATGTTGCGGGATTGTGTGATTAGTTCCGTGTTAGTTGGGAAGATTTCTTTCCATTAGCTGAGTTTGCTTACAATAATAGTTACCAGGCAAGTATTCGAATGGTACCGTACGAGGCTCTGTATGGACGTAAATGTCGTACTCCTATATGTTGGACAAAGTTGCATGATAGAAAAACTTTGGGTCTAGGCTTGGTTCGAGAGACTGAAGATACTGCCATACTGATCCGTGATCGCTTAGAAAAGGCATTTGATAGGCATAAATCATACGCAGATAAGCGATGTAAGGATTGAGATTTGGTCGTAAGGGTAAGCTAAGTCCGAGATTTATTGGGCCGTTTCGTATTCTGAAGAAAGTCAGACATGTTGCTTATCAGCTTGAGTTGCCTCCTAGCTCAGTCGTATTAATGATGTTTTTCATGTGTCTATGTTGAGGCGATATCGTCCTGATCCAGATCACATCATTCAGGTTGATGAGGTAGAGCTGAGACCTGATTTGTCATACGAGGAGGAGCTCGTTCAGATTTTAGAAATGGATGAGCAGTTCTTCGGAATAGGCGTATTCCAATGGTTAAAGTTCAATGGAATAACCGTGACGCCTCAGAAGCTACTTGGGAGACATTGGAGTCAATGGAGGCTCAATTTCCTCATCTATTTTCATCAGGTAAATTTCGAGGATGAAATTTCTTGTAGAGGGGGAGAATTGTAACAACCCAGAAAATTGGAAAAGAAAAATATTTAATTAAGTAATTTGGCGAAATTTGAGGATTAAATTGAAAGTTTTTAAAACTTGTAGCATGTTTTAGAGTTGAAGGAAATTCAGGGACTAAGCCCTAAATTTACCCAAATAGTGTCAGAAAACACTCTATTAAACGTGATGAATTAGAATTGCTGGGGTAACTCATAAGCATAATTGCTAAAATTTCCTCCTCCAATGCCCAACTTCTAAACCACCAATCATTGATTTGAAACCACCATCGTGTTCGTCATCGAGCGATGAACAAACCCATTAAATCAATTGAAGTGAAATGCTGTCAAACGCTATGAATTTCGATTCAAAGTTTCGACTTTTTTTAGCACTACCGCTGGGAAAATCTTAAATTCATCACTGATCGTTACTCCGTTTTCGACACCTCCCGCACCATCGTGTTCCTTGTGTCGTTCTGAGTTCGCCGGTGTCCTCTTTGTCTCTGTCGACGATGACCCGTGAGGGAGGTGAAGATGTTAAAGTTTCGGATTTGCTGAAATCAAGCTCTCCACCGTTCAAAATTGTGAACCGAGCTTTGTAAGTGCCTCAAAATTGCTTAAAATAATTTTAGGAATTTTTCCGTGATTTTTAGGACACTAGAGGCCGCCGCACGCGCCTTGCACCGCCTCTGCGCGTGGGGGAGCTTTGAAAATTGGTTATCTGTAGTTTTGACTAGTTTGACCGGTCTGAACCAGTTTGACCAGTCCGAACCGGTCTGACCCGACCCGACAATCGACCCGTTAACCCGACCCGTTGACCGTCGTTGACCACCGTTGACCAGAACTTTAACCGGCGTTGACCGGCCATTAAACGGCCGTTGACTTTTTTCGGGTATACCTATTCTAACATTTTTTGACATCCAGAGTCTATTTTTGGGGTCCGTTTTTCCAAATTCAAACCTGAAAGCCTCCAAGTCAAACTCGTTGACTTTGACCAAAAAGTCAAATTTTTGAAAGGTCATATTTTATGTTCTTCGACGTCCTAAATTTTATTCCGAAGTCTGTTTTGCCAAATTCTGAACCAAAATCCTTGAATCAAGTTTTTTAACCCAAAAATGCTTAATATTTTAGCATTTTTGATTATTTATTTGAGATATGGTTGGGGAATTAATTCAATAAGATATTTTATGAAGGTACTCGTGTTTCACCTAAGTAAGGATCAGTTAGGTTCGGAGTTGTCCGTTCTTCAGATCAGTCAGAACCGCATACTATGAGAATTACCCGTAGGTTTCTATAAATTATATAAATAAAGATTAAGATTATTTATATTAGGATTCCAATATGGATTTTTCGATTTGTAGGATCTAGCGCTGCAGCAGAGCGTGATCGACAGACCCAGTAGTAGGCTTCCCTATCCTATTTCTCAGACTGTTACAGGTGTGTTTCATGAAAGTGTTATTTTACTATTTTAAAAATATTATTTGAATTGTTTCAGATTGGTGATAATTCAGAATATTGTTACGACATGATACCTGATTTCTGAATACTGGTTACCCTACATCTGATTACCGTATTTCTATATATGATTTTTAAGCATGAAACATTTTCATGTTTTAATAGATTAATCACCATTTTCATTCGAATAAATACTTGTTTATTACTGTCATTGGGGGAAAATATTATTGGAGGAAGAATACTTGCAGACTCCTCGGCTTTGTGCTCAGGGCCTTACTAGACGTGACGGGGTGTATGGTTCTGAGGAACCATACATTTTGTTCGTGACAGATGGGGGTAGTGTTCATATATTATTTTTAAACAAAACATGTTTGATAAAATGATTTTATTGGAATATTTTATTAGTATATTTTTATACACTGTATGGAGCACACTAGGTTGTTTAACTCATTTTGTAAATTTTACCCTTTTCAGATAACAACAGACCTTAAACTAGCAGATTTGGCATCAGGGTAGATCAACTACTTTTATTTTTTACGAACATATATCTCTATATGCTTTCAGTTGTATTTGGTGACATGTATTTTGCTATCGTATTTGATATAATCGCATTACTGATATTTTGTTCTGTAAATGTTTTATAAGGTTTCTGTAATATTTTGATATGTATGTGTTTTACATGATTTTCTAAAATATGTATTAATATATGTTTATCATATAAATCTTTATTATGGATAAATTTCACATATTACTGAAACATGGATTTCAATGTTATTTTAAATATAAAAATGAATCTCTGAATGGGATATGTGACTGCTTAGGTTTGGGTCTAGCATTTAGGCCGGGTCTAGGGGCTTACACTTAGATCTATTCCCTAAATAACAAGTTGGTAATATCAAAGGTATACAGGCATGTCAAGCCATACCATGTATTTCCCATTTGCTATTTGCAGACGACAACTCAGTGTTTCTGAAGAATTCCTTCATTTAGGCACACAACATTAAAGAGATTTTGAATGTCTATGCATTATCTTCTGGTCAGAGGGTTGACTTGGATAAATTGGTCATCTATTTTAGTCCCAATATCATCCTTGAACATAGGCATCATTTGGCATCTATCTTTGGTTATATTCGAGATAAGGTCATGACTAGGGTGACAAGATGGACCAAGAGGCTTTTTTCATATGGAGGCAGGGAAATTTTTCTCAAATCGGTGGCTCAGTCTCTACCGTAGTATGCCATGTTCTGTTACTCACTTTTAGAACATCTTCTGATGAGATGATAGTTCTCATGCATCATTATTGGTGGAAAGGAACGATCTCAGCTCGCGGTTGGCCACTGGTAGCTTAGAATAAAATTTGTAAGCCTAAGTGTCGTAGGGGTTTAGGTCTTCAGGACCCACGATCCTTTAATATGGCTCTGATTGGAAAACATGTTTGGTGCCTTATAAATATCATGTGTACTTCGTACGAAGAATTTTTCCAAATGGAGATTTACTAAAAGCCCCTATAGGGAGTAGGAGTTTGTATGGATGGAAATGTATTCATAAGGTTATATAAGCTTTCTCTGGCGCACTGTTTTGGCGAATTGGACAGAGGAGCTGGCTTAATTTAACACAGGATAGGTGGGGTGGTTCCAAGATGATTCACTTAACCAATGACTACTTTCACAGACTAAACTTTTGGGTCCATGGACATTGGCGTAAATGTTCACAATAGGGGTTCTATTGCGTAAACTTTGGGCTTGTTAGGCATGATGAGTTGGCCCGGTTATTGGAGAATGCTTACGAGTCCATGAAGGATCAATTCCAAGGCGTCCGAGAGAAGCGATGAGGGTGTTACATGTGCGATGGGGGTAATTTTGTCAAGGCTCGTGGATTCGACCGAGACATGTGTGCGTAGATTTTTATAAGAATAATACAGAGTATCGGGCTTACCTAGAACCATCAGACCTGGCCCGTTCCTTGGAAGATTCTAGAAAGAATAATATTATCCAATAATTAAGGAAATAAATACTTAATTATGGATAATGTTTTATTTGAATTCAAATACTTTAGAGATAGAGTTCTGGATAAGGTAGGATTCAATCTCATTCGTTGATGTACTTTGATCTAAACCGTTAGATCTTGAGGGCCTCAACTATAAATAGAGAGCTACTCCTCTCATTTTTAATTATTCAATGGAGATTCATTCTCTTCAGAGTAATAAAACTCAGGAATTTACTCTTACTCTCTTTGAGTTCTTTTTTTCTAACTTTTAGCTTTATAGTTTTTTATCTTTCTAGCCTTGCAGCTTGTTCTCCTTTGAGTTGAAGCCTTTGTGGCTTGTGTTGCATATCGTTAGTGCTGAGATAGCTTGAGAGTGTTCCTTTCTGAGTTCTTTCAAAGTGCCAAAGTGATTCAAATCGTGGTGACTTAGAAAGTTCCCACAGTGCTCATGCTTCGGAGATTTGCTTCAACCCATGTGGCTTGGATTAGCCCCGATTGAGTTTTGCTTCTGTATTGTTGTTTAGCCCTTGAGGGTTAGTTCTCACTTAGTGATCTAGAGTCTCACAAGGACATGGTTAAGGATGACTTAGGTGCCATTTCGACCTAGAAATTGTCTAAGTACCGCACGAATCGACTAGTAGAAGTCTAGTCCCGTGACAGGTGGTATCAGAGCGTAGCTGTAACCCTACAACAAGTGGTGTCAGAACGAGTTGTTAGTGTAGCAAGGAGCGTACCAGTCATATTTTGTGCCAAGTAGTGACAGAACGAGTCGTTGCAAGCAGACAACGATCGTTTTGTACGTGCTTGGTGGAAGTGGGTCAGAGCAAGTCAGAGTTTAGGTGTTGTGGATTCAACAGTGATCTGAGCTTGTCTTGTGACAAGAAGACTCTCAGTGAGTTGATGAAAGCTGTTGTGTATTCAACGAGTGTTCCAGACAAGTTGTGGAAAGAAAGCGTGAGGGCACAACAAAAAGGAGTTGTTCCCACAGAGAATGACACAGATAGCCATGGTGTTGAGATTAAGCTAGAGAAACAGAGTGTGGGAGTTATCCAAGATCATTGGAGATGAGGATCAAGAACCTTGAAAGCATCATAGAAGAAGCCAATGAGGTCTAGGGAGTCGTAGAGTCCAGTCTTGAACAACAAAATCCATGAGGGATGGGTTCAAGGACGTGGCACAATGAGTCTCTACGATTGGACGCTAATAGAGGTGAGTAATGTGCTCAAGGTCGAGGTGACGGTATTGAAGAAAGAGAGGGATGGGCTCAAGAACGAGCTATTCATATTAAAAGGAGCAATGAGTGATAGTGGTGTGCTCAAGACCTTTATGGAAGGACTTAGACCAGGGTGATGCTTGCCAGTGAGCAAGGTAATGGCCAGAGTTTTCGGAAGCTAGAGCTATAGCTGAGTCAAGGTGTGAGCTTGCAGGAGTCAAGCCAACCAAAGATGAGTCGTACGAGCCCATGCCCGAAGATAGTGGTGAAAATGGGGGAGACCATGACAAGGGACAATGGATAGATGGCGGAAAAAGCTCTTCGAGTAGCCAAGAAGTGGTATTGACTGATCGTGGTCGGATAAAGCCATCGGGGAATCATGGCAAGGCCAAGTCCGTGTCAAAGAAGAAGGTGAGTAGCAAGCCTCTTAAATGTAATTTTTTTTATGGTCCTCACATGATAAGAGGATGTACCGAGAAAAATCGCCTTTCTTCCATTGTCAGAGGAGAAGACAAGTCAGAAGGGAAAATACCCAAAGATGGTGTGACTACGGGAGTTAAAGCAGTCAAGCCAGGAGCAAGGCTCGACGCGAATACGAGTGGTGCAGAAAAGCCAAGGATAAATAAGCGAGATCCAATGTAGTGTTTCCTATGCCAAGGAGCACATAGGGCCATGGGTTACCCAAATGCGGAAAAGCTTGATGCCATTGCAAGTGGCGAAGCTGGGAAGCCGAGGGTAAAGAAGCGAGAGCCATTGAAGTGTTTCTAGTGTGAAGGAAAACACAAGGTGTGAAATTGCACCAATAAAGTAAAGCTCGATGCGAAAACCAAGAGCCAAGCAAGAAAGCTGAGGGTAAAGAAACAAGAGCAACTGGAGTGTTTCCAGTGCAAAGCTCCACACATGGTGCGTGAATGCCCAAACCAAATCAAGTAGTTCAAGGGAAGGGACAAGGCTAAGAGTAGTGAGCTTGCCAGTCTTAGTTCAATGTTGTTTACTTTTACCAAGGTTAGTCAGAACCAAAAGTAGAATGGGTTGCCCAAACCCAATGTTGCCAAGGAGCTTGCCAAGGATGCCTAGGAGGTAGTCGTTGTTATGGAAGCTAGAGTTGGATAAAGGCCAAAAGAGCCCGAGACGTGTCAAGAGTAGTTGAGCTCAGTGCATGCCGAGAGTGGGGAATGGTCTAAGTTGATGAGTCTTAAACATGATGGGGCGTTGAAGGAGTATACGAGTCATTTCAAGGAACTCATGCTCAAAGTCCCAGAGTTGACTGAAGAATATGCATTCTTCACCTTCACAAATAGATTGAAGCCATGGGCAAAGACACAGATGGAGAGAATGAGAATCAATGAGTTGTCTAAAGCCTTGAATTCCATCGAGTCAATCATAGAAGTTGGATTCAAGAAGACATCCAAGTTCCAAGCCAAAGTTGGAAGCCTTGGGTAGTTGCAAAAGAATCTGAGATGAGGGTCAATCCAATAATGAAGAGCAAGACTCTTCGAGTGATGCTTGTTCGAGTGGAGTTTGTTCGAGATGAGCATTTTAGCATTGATCGTTCAAATGGTGAACACAACTCAAGATAAGACATGTATAATGTTCGAACAGGTAAAGCTGACAGAAGCCTTAAGTCGATGGCAAGAAACGAGCAAACGGAGGGTCACTGAAGTAAGGGGCCATATGAGTTGCAAGCTTGCCTGGATGAATCTGAGTGGTCCGAGAAGATAGAAAAGCCTAGGATCAAGTTACCCAAGACATGGGTGAAAACAAGGTCATTGAGGCTGTTAGACTTGGCTCAATGATTTTGAGTTATGCCAAGGCAAGTAGAGGCCGAAAGCATAATAGGTTGATGTATGTGAACATCAACGTTGCGGGACAATCAAGAGTTGCCTTAGTAGACAAAGGGAAACCGATTTATTCATGTCAAAGAAGGCTGCCAACAATATTGGTTTGAAAGTCGATCCATTGAAGGGGGCGATCAAGAATGTCAATTCTAAAGAGGTTCCAATTACTGGAGTGGCCAAGAAGATAGAGATGCAGATTGGTGACTGGAGCGGCAATGAGAACTTTAGGATGATCCTATTGGATGACTTCGACTTTGTCATCGAGTTGGGTTTCCTTGACTGTGTAAAGGCTTTATCTTTTCATTTGTCGATGTCATGTGCATCTTAGACTCCTGACGGCAATGTATTGTGCCTTTGTTTCGAGACAATGTGGGAGCGACTAAGACCGTGACAACCATTCAGTTTGTTGATTATATTCCAAGGGAGATGAGCATTATTTTGGGAACTACCATCGAAGAGAGAACTAATAAGTGGTTGATGGAGTCCAAGCCTTCCAGAGATATGATGGGAAAGAACTTGCCACCCATGTAATAGGGTGGAAGTCACATTGGACTTCAAGGGAGGAAGTGTCGATGCGAGTAGAAGCACCAGACTTCAGGATAGAAGTGTTGGTGTGTGGAGTGCCAGACTTTGTGGAGTAAAAAGGGCTCACATAGAGTAAATGTGTTGAGGGAGATCGAGGGACATCTCAAACACATTCCAAGTATTGAGTTTGATTCACCATTGTTGTTGAGTATAGGTCGACGACCTAACCATCTTGCTACGTAGTTGTCAAAGGTTGGAAGGGACATTTGAGACTTTCAGAGTTCTTAGGGACAAGCGAGTGTTGCCGACAAAATCTGAGTTGTCATGTTGTATGTTGTTGGAGTATCCAAGTCTTTTCCGCTGGATAAAAAATATCCTTGTTTGGGTGAATGCAAACGGGTATGATGGATTTCCTACATTTAAGATGAATGACACAGTGTGTTAGATAGTGATAAGACATCACGGTGTTAACCAATGTGAGCAAACCAAGGTGTTTTGTTAAAGTGTCCAAGGTGATCAAGACCAAGTGTTCTCACCTAAGCGACGAGGGTGACGCTAGATCAAGTAGGGGTAGACTAAACTTTTGGGTCCATGGACATTGGCGCAAATGTTCACAAGAGGGGTTCTTTTGCGTAGAATTTGGGCTTGTTGAGCATGATGAGTTGATCCGGTTCTTGGAGAATACTTACAAATCCGTGAAGGATCAATTCCGAGGCATCCGAGAGAACCGACGAGGGTGTTACATGTGCGATGGGGGAAATTTTTTCAAGGCTCGTGGATTCGGACCGAGACATGTGTGCGCAGATTTCTGTAGGAGAATAATACAGAGTGTCGGGCTTGCCCAAAACCATCAGACCTAGCCCGTTCCTTGGAAGATTCTAGAAAGGATAATATTATCCAATAATTAAGGAAAGAAATACTTAGTTATGGATAATGTTTTATTTGAATTCAAATACCTTAGAGATAGAGTTTTGGATAAGGTAAGATTCAATCTAAGTCATCGATGTACTTTGATATAGCCTCAACTATAAATAGAGAGCTCATCCCCTCATTTGTAATGATTCAATGGAGATTCTTTCTCTTCAGAGTAATAAAACTCAGGCATTTACTCTTACTCTCTCTGAGTTCTTTATTTCTAGCTTTATAGCTTTCTAGCTTGCTAGCTTTCTAGCCTTGTTGGCGTGTTCTCTTTTGTGCTGAAGCCTTTGTGGCTACTGTTACCGATCGTGAGTGATGAGATAGCCTCGAGAGTGTTCACTTCTGAGTTCTTTCAAAGTGCCAAAGTGATTCAAGTTGTGGTGACTTAGAAAGTTCCCACAGTGCTCGTGCTTCGGAGATCCGCTTCAACCCAGGTGGCTTGGATTAGCCCCGATTGAGTTTTGCTTCTGCATTGTTGTTTAACCCTTGAGGGTTTGTTCCTCGCTTAGTGAGCAGAGACTCACGAGGACATGGTTAAGATGAATTAGGCGCCATTTCGACCTGGAAATCGTCTAAGTACTGCACGAATCGACTAGCAGAAGTCTATCCCCGTGACACTACCATAATATTCCTTGATAATAGTTTTTTGGCTTTAACTTTATGATAGCCAGTTGGCCCAAATGAGACAAGGAGAAGGTTATATCAGTTTTTTTTGCTAATGATGCGGAGTTCATATTTTCCACTGATGTTAGGCTATCCAAGCTTCTTTAATGATGGAGAAGTTGGCAGCCTTGTTGTTTCTCGATCTAGGAGAGACACCAAATGCTATACTTGAATTAATAAGTAATCTGCACAATATAAAGAAAGAAATGATTAAGTAGATTGGTAATTAAGAAAGAAAATGGAATGGAATGAAAGGGATATAAATGTTATCAAAGATAGGTTACGAAAGTGTTGTTGAATTATCCTTCAAATGTAATAGGATTCGACTTCTAATGGTGATGATGGTTGTGAACCATGATGATAGATGAAGGATGATACAATGATGAAGAAATGGTAATGGAATGGTGATGATATAGGCGTGAAGGTGATGAAATATGGTGATGGTTAGATAGTATCTTAAATAAGCTAAAGAGTAAGCAAAACTATAGAAAGTTTAACCCCGTTCTTTATAAACTTAAATAAAGGAGGTATGAAACGACTTGAACACACTAGTTATAAGAACTAGGAACTTAAAGTATCAATGGAAGAGGTTAACGCCATAAACTTAAGAAAGCTTTCTTAATCGATATAGTTCTAAAAGAACTTGAAGAGAGAATAATCTCATAGAGAGTTTATATTATCAAAATGGTTGTGTTACAAATGAATTACCAAAGCCTATTTATAGGCTTGCAAGAGTTTGGATGAATAATTACATGACTTAAAATGAAAATAAATGATGCTTTGATGAAGGGAGATGTCCTTGGCCGAATGGTTCCCTTGTTGGTTCATCTTGGCGCCAACTTGAAGCAAAACCTTGCTTTGGCCGAATAGAGAGAAGCCCCTTCACTTTGGTGCCTATTTCATCCACACGTATGGCACATGGGTGGGCTAGTCATTAGGCACTCACATGGGTGGCATAGGATGCTTAAGGTGTGGACTCCTCCATGGCGTGAAGATAAGCAGCAAGTTAGGCGTGACTTGGCATCCAACTTGTGTCTTTTCAACATTTGAGATGCTTTCCATGTGTTTGAGCTAAAGATGAGTTGGCCATAGATGAAGTATATGAAGAAGAGTCTTTGGTCAACTCTTTATGAAAAATCACCTCTTGGAATGGTAACTATTCGCGAAAAGGTACGAATCCACAAAAATTAACCTATAACATATTTGAAGTGCTCTGTGAGGTGGTGATGATGGTTTAACTGTCCAGCTGAAATGAAACCTCTATCTAGCTCAAAAGTCCAGCTCAAGTCAGCTATGAGCTCAGGGGTCAGCTGACAACTTTGTCCCAAAATGTTCTTGAGCTGTCCCAGAGTTGTCCTAGTCAAGTTTCCATAGCTCTTGGACTCCAATGCTAGCTTTAAATTAGCTCCCTTTATGTGGTTGACTATGCACCTACAAAAGAAAGCATATTATAAGCTAAGTAATATAAGATATAAATGTATAAATATGTTGTTCATAATAGTAACTTCATACATTACATAACATCATCATCATAACTATAATGTAATGTCTATAAACTATTATTATAACTATGGTATAAAAAAAGAATAAGTTAGAGAAAGTCCCCTTTGATTATTGTGAAAGGTTGGAGATGCAAAGACATTTATGTTGTGATTTGGATCACATCATCCCCCTTCTTTAAAGCGATTTATCCTTAAATCGAAAGGTTGTTTCTTTTCAACATTCCTCCATCCCATAGTTGTTGTCTTTTCAAAAATTGGGATGTCTTCAATAGGTACTTGTTTAAGATATGTCCATGTAAATTTCCTTTGAAAGTTTAGGTCCCTTGACATCCCAAAAGTTGTGTCCCATAACTTTCCAATCGTCATATTCATTGAATACTCATAATCACGTCCATTGGTCCTTGTAAGATCACATACTTTGATTGAACAATTGCGTCTTTTGGCTTCTCAATAGGCACGTCTTTTGGCTTCTCAAAAGACACATCTACTAAACCTTCCTTTTGTCAAATGGTGTCTCTTGGTATATCCTGCAAGTCAAAGAAAATATCTTCATTTTCAAAGTTAGAATAATCATCTTCAACCTTACGTTCAGTCAATAGACATCTCATATCAAGCACTTTAATGAATAAGCACTTGTCTTTGGATTAATTTCTTCCAAGCTTGCTAATGCTTTTCCTTTCCTCATAGCCTCAACACTTTGCTTCATTTTGATTTGATCATTCTGAACTTGTTTCGACATTAAAGGAGTAAGGACAATCTTCTTCCCTCTATGGTTGAACGAGTATTGATTGATAAAATAGTCATGGATAGTCCTTTTGTCGTATTGCCATGACCTTCCAAGAAGTAGATGGCTAGCGTGCATAGGGACAACATCACAAATAACCCCATCCTTATATTTTCCAATTGAAAAAGGAACTATCACTGGTTTGTTAACGTTGAGTTCCCATCATTTATTGAGCCACTATAGCTTATAGGGATTTGGGGCTTCATTGTTTTCAAACCAAGCTTTTTCACCATGATTGTATTGGCCACGTTAGTACAACTTCCACTATCTATAATAACAAAACATACCTTTTTATTCACATGGAATCGGTTATGAAAAATGTTCTCTCGTTATGCATTGTCCTCCGTGACTTGAATGTCTCTCAAACGTTCAGTGGTTTGTTTTCCTCGATTGAGGTCTTTACTTACTTTCTGAGTCTTTGAAGATTCGGCTTATTCTTTGTCAAGAGAAGGAGTAGTATTATTGATGTTGTTTGGACTCCATTTTGATGGTGTGGGCATATTACGAGATGTATGTCTCCTATTCAGTTGCATTTCAATCTTCATTGCCATTTGTACCATCTCATCTATTTCAATGTAATAGTACAACTCCAAGGTGTTGGTAATTTTGGGATTAAGTCCGGCAAGGAATCTAGCCATAGTTGCTTCACGATCCTCCTCAATGTTGACTCGGATCATTTCCACTTCATCTATTTGTAGTCGTCCTCCACACTCCTCTAGCTTTGTTTGAGATTTTGTAATTTCTTAAACAAGTCTCGGTGATAATGAATATGAATGAATCATTTCCGTATAATACCTTTCATTTCATGCCAAGTTGAGACCGGTCGTTGTCCATTCCTCTTTCTGTTAAGGGTAAGTTGATCCCACCATATTAAAACATAGTCTATGAACTCCATGGCTGCCAATCTCACTTTCTTCATTTCAGAATAGTTGTGGCAACTAAAAACATGTTCCACCTTGCTTTCCCATTCAAGATAGGCTTCAGGATCAGTCTTTCCTTGAATTAAGGAATTTTGATCTTAATATTACTCAGATTGTCATCTACAATAGCACATCTAGGGCCTTGGAATGCTACTTGTTCTCCATCGTCAATAATTTCTTGAACATCTTCTTCTGGAGGTGGTTGTTGTTGTTGTCTCCTAAGGACTCCATTATTCCAGGCTGTGGTAGATCCTGACGTTGATGTATCTTTTCATGAAGAGCATCGAACTCTTCACGAAAAATTCGCATCATTTCGCTAATGAGTGCTTGCATTTGTAAGTTTGGTGTTCCTGTATTTTCTCTGGGGCTTTGAGACATGGTTAGTGAAATAACAATAAATTAAAAACCTTACTAGCACGCTCACAAAAGCCTCACTTTGAAACTCCAAAGAAAATTCAGATTTCACTCTACTCACACTCGTGTTTGCACTCGGGGATATATTCTTGGCTTTTTTATCCCCTTTTTATCTCACCCTCTCATTTTCCTTTTAACGCTCAATTCTCACTTGTGGGTCCTTTAAAGAACTAACTCAAGATTGAGCAAGTTTCTTTGTTTGTGCGTTGGCTTAAAAGAAATGGTTATGGTATAAAAATGGTAAAGGTAAAGGTACGATAGAATGGTTAAGAAGATATAAGGTAATAAATAAGAAAGAATGAAAGAAAAGGAAATGAAATAAAGAGAAAATGAAGATAACTTACAACTCAAGTTGCAACACTTACTATCTTCCTTCACATGAAACAACAAGGGTACCTTCTTCAAGTTTGATGTTGGGGCAGATTGTAATGTGCTTCTATTTGAGTGTATTTTGCAACTTTGCTTCACTTTTCTTTCGCTTTGAATTTTCTTTTTTTCTCCTTTCTTTTTGCACTCCAAATTTGATGTAGGAGTATTTTTCTTTCTCTTTTGTTTTTCTTTTTCTTTTGTTGCAGCACTTTGATTGTCAATCTGACTAAGCTCTGAATACCGCTTGATGAAAGGCTATCCAAGCTTCTTCAATGATGGAGAAGTTGGCAGCCTTGTTGTTTCCCGATCTAGGAGAGACACCAAATGCTACACTTGAATTAATAAGTAATATGCACAATATAAATAAATAAATGATTAAGTAGATTGATAATTAAGAAAGGAAATGGAAATGGAAATGAATGAAAGGGATAGAAATGTTATCAAAGATAGGTTGCGGAAGTGTTGTTGAATTATCCTTCAAATGTAATAGGATTCGACCTCCAATGGTGATGATGGTCGTGAACCTTGATGATAGATGAAGAAATGATGAAGAAATGGTAATTGAATGTGATGATATAGGCGTGAAGGGGATGGAATATGGTGATGGCCAGATAGTATCTTAAATAAGCCAAAGAGTAAGTAAAACTATAGAAAGTTTAACCCCGTTCTTTATAAACTTAAATAAGGGATGATATGAAAGGACTTGAACCCACTATTTATAAGAACTATGAACTCAAAGTATCAATGGAAGAGGTTGATGCCACAAACTTAAGAAAACTTGCTTAATCGATATAGTTCTAAAAGAACTGGAAGAGAGAATAATCTCACAAAGAGTTTATATTATCAAAAGGGTTGTGTTACAAATGAATTGTAAAGCCTATTTATAGGCTTGCAAGAGTTTGGGCTACATGACTTTTCGGAAAAATACACGAGTTAAAATGAAAATAAATGATTCTTTGATAAGGGAGATGTCCTTGGCCGAATGGTTCCCTTGTTGGTTCATATTGGCGCCAACTTGAAGGAACACCTTGCTTTGGCCGAATAGAGAGAAGCCCCTTCACTTAGGCACCTATTTCATCCACACGCATGGCACATGAGTGGGCTAGTCATTAGGCACTCACATGGGTGGCATAGGATGCTTAAGGTGTGGACTCCTCCATGGTGTGAAGATAAGCAGCAAGGTAGGCGTGACTTGGCATCCAACTTGTGTCTAAATGACATGTCATCAATTGGGCAACAACTTGTTATGAAAGGTCACATTTGTAGAAGGTAACCTTTCATCATTTGAGCTACGTTCCATGTGTTTGAGCTAAAGATGAGCTGGTCATAGATTAAGTATATGAAGATTAGTCTTTGGTCAGCTCCTTGTGAAAAGGCACATCTTGGAATGGTAACTATTCGTGAAAAGATATGAATCCACAAAAATTGACTTATACCATATTTGAAGTGCTCTGTGTGGTGGTGGTGATGGTGCAACTCTCCAACTGAAATGAAACCTCTAGCTAGCTCAAAAGTCCAGCTCAAGTCAACTATGAGCTCGGGGGTCAACTGGCAACTTTTTCCCAAAATGTTCTTGAGCTGTCCCGGAATTGTCCTAGTCAAGTTTCCATAGCTCTTGGACTCCAATGCTAGCTTTAAGTTAGCTCCCTTTATGTGGCCGACTATGCACCTACAAAAGAAAGCATATTATAAGCTAAGAAATATAAGATATAAATGTATAAATATGTGGTTCATAATAGTAACTTCATACATTACACAACATCATCATCATAACTATAAATGTAATGTATGTAAACTTTTATTATAACTATGATATAAACAAAGAATAAGTTAGAGAAAATCCCCCTTTGATTATTGTGAAAGGTTGGAGATGCAAGGACATTTATGTTGCTGATTTGGATCACATCATCCACGCCCATAGCCTCGTGTACCAAAGATACTATAATATGGGGTAATCATGATTCTGGTCAGTTTTCGGTCATGTCCGGGTATTGTGGCTAGAACGCCCTACCCAAACTGTGGAGGTTGTTTCCAATATTTGGAAAGCCATCGCAAAACTTTAGACGCCCCACAAGATCAGAATCTTCGCCTTGCGAGTGGCACACAAGGACTGCCAGTAGGACGCTGGCTGAGAGTTGCATATTTAGGAAGCGGAATCTGTCCTATGTGTCATGTTGAGGAAGAGTCTGTGATCCATATTCTTTGTGATTGTACGTATGCCCAAGAAACGTTCACGATGACAGGTATGTCCGGGTCTTTTTTATGTAGTCAATTAGTCACTCTTGTAAACTAGTTGGAATATGCTTTCACTGCACTTGATCTTGAAGGTTTTGTAGGTTTCATTATGCTTCTATGGAATATTAGGAATGGACGAAATGCTTTTTGTTCATGAAGGTCATTAGCAGCCCCCTTGGGTGTTGGCTGCAAATGCAAAGGCCTTACACCATGAGTATCTACAAGCCATGTGTCAACTGGATACTTAGGCTGGACAGCGACATCATACCTCCAACTCTCAAAGCTCGACTAGAATGTGTTGGAGTCTTCCTCCTCCAGGTGTTGTCAAGGTGAATGTGGATGACGGGTTTGACCCGGTCACACGTCAAGCCGTAGTTGGGGTTATAGCTCGGGAATCATTGGGTGCGGTCTTGGGTGGCTTAGCTACAAACTTAGCAGGATGTGTGGAGGCGGGTTTAGCGGAGACGCATGCCATCATTTCCAGCTTACGTCTTGCTATTGAACAAGATGGGGAACGGGTTCTTGTGGAATCTAATTCAATGTTTGTGGTGAATAAGTTGATTCGTGTGACAAATGATATTTCTACAATTGAATTACATTTACAGGAAGCTCATGACTTATTATCTAGGAATGTGGGTTTTTTATTCAGTATATACATTGGACTTGTAATGTAATAGCTAATAAGTTAGTTTCTTGGGCACTTCGCTCAGGCCAAGCTTTATTTTTTTGATTTAGTTTGTCCCAAGATGATTGCTAAAGATGTATTGACTGATTTTCTACTAGTTAATCGTAGCCACTCTTTTCCCCTTATAAGATTATAAGAGATTTTTAATGAGACTCATTTTTCTAAAAATATCATTTGTTGATTAGCGGTTTCTATTCATGTAGAGGCTTTTTCACCCAAAATAAAATATTGTGGCCAAAATGACTATTTAATCAAACGTTAGAGGTATTTTTGTCACTATGTCAATGTTCTATCTTGTTCTAGATAGAAAATATCTCATGAAGTAATTATGTGCAGATAATCTCTAAGTAATAATATTTTCAATTAGTTAGTGGCGCGAGAGATTCCACTGTTGACAGGGCCGAGACATCTCCACGACGAATGTTGCTTGCAAAGTGTGAGAAGGTTGCTCTGATCTTAGGATTGGGATCCCTATACTGTAAATATATGTTTCATTCAAAGAGTTGGATGACTTCACTACATTCTATAACTTCTACTACCTACTTAATTTTTTTTATCATTCGCCTAAATATGATAAGTGGTTGCACAATGCTCCACACTTTTATATATTGAGAGCGTCGAGATGATCGTAGTTCATCTACAATTTATGAGAAATGATTATGAGTTCTTCTGCAAGTTATGAGAGATGATTATAAGTACCTTCGTAAGTTTTGATAGATGATCATTATGAATTCCTCTACAAGTATGAGAGGTGAATATAGATTCATCCACAAGTTATGAGAGATGACTATGAACCACATAAGCGTTGAGATAAACTGCTAGAGATATCATAGTAGATCTATCTAGAGATGAATTGAAATTGAAAAGGTGAAAGTTGTGAAATTATAATTGAAAATTGAAAGTTATTGTATTGAAGTTATGAGAGATGACTATGAACCACATAAGCGTTGAGATAAACTGCTAGAGATATCATAGTAGATCTATCTAGAGATGAATTGAAATTGAAAAGGTGAAAGTTGTGAAATTATAATTGAAAATTGAAAGTTATTGTATTGAAGAAAGGATGAACTATCATAGATCCCTCCCCTTGAAGACCTTCATTTAAGCCATAAAGATGCTCATTGATCCCCTACCACTAGATTGGCGCTAAAAAACCCCGTGGATGCCTTTAAATGATACCCCTATACTCATACAACATAAGAAGTTACTTTATCGGATCCCTTGACCAGTGAGGTAGGGGAAATTTTATTTTTGTGGCTCTCGGGTCAAATAAAAAAGAATGAATCATTGTGATTCTTCCATAAGTTGTGTGATAGAATTATCTATACTATGCACGATATGAAAGATGCCTTTGAAAGTTCATGGAAGATGGCTTGGGATACCAGGTAATGAGAAGATATGTGACTCTCGACCTAAATGAAAAGGGGTGGACCGCCAAAGTCCTTCATAGTTTGTTGTCTTTTTCTATTCAAGAAAAAATATCTTTGGAATACCCTACCGCTAGATCGATGCTAAGGTGATCGTAGGAATACCTCGAAATGAGATGCCTTCATGCGTTCAACAGAAATGCCTCAAAATGCTATACCTCACTTTGATAAGATGTAAGACATAGTTCTCTGCCTAAATCAAAACGGGTAAACTATAACCTAGATAGGAACAAAAACCATAACATTGAAAGAATGAAACAAAATTAAAACATCATAACAATAAAAAATAACGCTCTTGGAATGAAATGGTCCATTACTTGAAATAAAATGAAACATTATTCAAAAGGAAACAAAACGAAAGACACTAAAAATTAGAATAAATAATTCTAAAAATTGATCACTTTGTAGTGCTTTCTTTCGATTTGGAGGGGAAAGTGTTATAACCCTCCATTGAGATAATTTATGATCCATTAAATACTTCGCTTGAACAAAGTGGGATACATACTTTAATCTCTCAATATGAAGATGCTCCTATAAGATTACTTATATTTATACAGAGTCAAAATGCCCTCATCCATACTATAATTAACCACCTTTAGGGCACCTACTCGATTTCTTGTTCCATCGACATATTATTTGCACGATGTAAAGTCAATAAAATAACTACAACTCAATTAGAATTTTCGTTAACACAACAATATTTCAGATTCACTTTATCCAGGATTCATTGTATCATTGTGTAAACTCTCAAGACGGACAACTATTACATCCATATAAAAATAGTAATAAATATGAGGGATCCATCTAAGTCTATCAATCACCATCAATAACCACTGTATAGTTGTCACCTTATAGCTTTAGGGGCAAAAGGATAGTTTTTTCTCTCTCTTTCTAACAAAAGGGCTTTCCTTCCCTTTCTCAATAGATCTAGATGGCCCTTCCTCATCCATACTAGAGCAGCCGAATGTGCTCTCTCAGACATGGATCTGACACAACCATGTCTAACGATGGTCCGCCTACACCAAAATGATAAACCGTCGCGATCATCATAAACCACCACCTTACCCGCTGTACATCGACAAGTATCTTGACTAATGGATCAATCATAGATCATTATTAAGTTAACATTGTAGTTAAATTTGTTAACATAATAATCACATGTTAATTAAGATATGATAGAGAGACCTAATTGATTTTTAAAAAGTTCAATAACTTATTTAATCATCAAATAATAATATTAAAATTTAAAAAATTCAAAATTTTTATGAAGATTAAAATATTTGAAAATTTAAATAGTAAAATAATAGAAAATAAATATTAAGAATTATAAAAAAAAGTATTCAAAATTTAAAAAATCGCAAGAAGTATTAAAAGTCATAAAACAAAATATTAAAATATTAAAAAATTATTACAAATATTAAAAAACATAAAAAAATTGTGTTATCATCCAATGTCTTTTGTCAACTTAAGTTTACAATCGTTTCTTGAATACATTTCAATAGAATTAGTGTGAGTTGGAGCAAAAATGGATTTCAGAATTCCCTCATATGATTTGAAAAAGACGAGATAAAGTATGGACCATAATAGCACTCATGAATCTTATTTTGGACCTTACTTTTTTTCAGATAAACTAGCATAATGAATAACATTGGTTTGAATTTCTCTAAAGCAAAATTATTATTTTTAATAATATTTTCATATAAAATATGAAATCAGATTAATTAATATTCATAATGAAACTCAAGTGATAATGTTTGTGTACTTTTACAGTTTTCGATCATGTGTTACTTACAAGTTTATTCAATCAAATATTTATTGAGGAATGATAGTGTTGGTAATCCTTAAAGTAGGGGTGTATTCGGTTCGGTTCGGTTTTTTTACCAAAAATTGAACCGAATCGAAATAAACGGTTTTTCAATATTTAAACCGAAACCGAAACCGAATAGTAAAAAATCGAAAAAACCGAAACGGTTTTATCGGTTCGGTTCAGTTCGGTTCGGGTTTTTCGGTTCGGTTCGGTTTTTCGGTTTTTAATGAAAAATCACTTGAAACTATAATTTTTTTTACAAAATTGCCTATCGGTTCAATATGGAACAAATGGGTTCCATATGGAAAACCCGAACCGAATAAAAAAAATGAAGCCTTTAAACCGAACCGTTTAAAGCCAAATCGAACCGAATCGAACCGTTTTATTCGGTTCGTGTCGATTTTTCGGTTTTCTCGGTTTCGTTGCTCAGCCCTAAAAGGTATATAATCTCACATTGAAAGGAAAGTGCTTCTAGTTGGATTTATAAGAAGCTCTTGCTTATATTTCTCGTAAAATGTAAAGTGACAGGTCTTATCAGGCTTCACCACCCTCCGACCGACCATCTCAATTTGTGTTTGTATTCTAGTTAACACGTGCCTTCGACACA
>NW_024062293.1:0-61640 GCF_006381635.1 Hibiscus syriacus | reverse complement strand
AGTATTCTAACACCAATTTCTCGGAAACTTTCTTCTTTCCCAGTGGATTTGATTATTAGTTTGTTTGAAATTTTGGTAACAGAGCATAAGAAAGGAAATGATCAGGGACATGGCTCCAAAGGCAATGGAGCACGTAGTTTCATATTCCGGGAGTTAGCAGCAACAACAAGGAATTTCAGGGAAACTAATTTGCTTGGGGAAGGAGGATTCGGAAGAGTTTTCAAAGGAGGACTCTAATTATTTTGATATTTATGGACCTCAAGTACACTTTATTTTTTCTCTTTCTTTTCATATTTTCTGTAGGGATTATATTGATCTGTTTTAGTATAATGGGGGAATGTGATGAAACATAAAGCCTTCCCTTTGCAGGGAAAACCAGAACTTATTTTCAAGACGCCAGAAGCTGACAATACTTTGAATTTGCAAGTAAGTTTTTGGAAATCAAATTTATGTCAAAGGAAAAGAAAAAGAAACATAGTTGAAGTTTGGGTCTTTTTTTGTTTTGGTACCAGGATGTTCAAGGTCTTGTTACTTGGGTTCTTGCCGATGGATTCATACATTCCTGGGTTTTTATTAAGGTATATAAATAGTATAATTTTATGTATTGAAATTTATACTTGGTTTCCTTATTAATGTGTGGAACAAAGTCTTTGATTGTTTGGTTTTTTATAAGTTATATAAGAAGGCGTTCTTATTTTATATTGTTTGCAGAATAAACCATTGATTCCGAAAGTTGTAATGCTTTATGCCCCTGACTTGGATGCAGCTTTGTACTTGGCACAATCCATGAAACTTTCTGGTTTGAAACAAAGTTGTGGCAATCCTCGGTCGCTTTAAGTTTTTAGGTTTGTAATGACCTTGTTTCTGCATTCCTTGTCTATCGAAAATATGCTCGGTGTGAATTGCAATGCGGTGTGTTTATGAATCTATTTTTTTATTGTAGCTGTGTATCTGATGTGATGCAGACAATAGACGCACTCCTGACGTGCAAGGTGAAGAGAAAGAGAAATGTGATCGATTCGGTGAAGGAAATAAGCCAGCCTACTGAACAAGGTGCAAAATCTATCTTTGAAGTTGAACGGTCCTTCTTTTCTTGCATGAGTTTCTTACTTGTATGGTGGAATTAGATTCTTTACAGGGTTAGTTTGTTTTCATTAGAGGATTTTCAGTCCCAACTTGTGTGACTAGAAAAGCAAAGCTTTGGGGATAGTAAACATGTGACATTTATTCATCTGGCGGTCTTAACTAACTTTCATGAGACAGAACAAAAGTATTTTAGTTGTTCTGCACTTGTTTATAGTGGTGTTATCAAATGGTTAAGATTCATATCCACTTTCTTACTCTGCATAGATTAACCATTAGATTAACAAATTTTTCATCGTCACTCATTCCCATCCTTGTACCAGGCCTTTGCCAAAGTGTTGTACGGAATAAATCTTGCCAGAGCTTTCGGCATCCTTTAGTGGGATTCAATCTAGTTGATTCCTTTCAAGGGTGTTTTGAAGCTTGGGTTGTGTGTTATAGTGCAATATGTAATATAATCTTTTACTTTGTAACATGCCCTAACTTGATTCTAACTGTTGTGCCCAAAAAAATATTAAAGGATGGTACATTGTATACTCTTTTATGATTTTTGGAAAGTTCTAGATCTGATATCATGCATTTGCTTTAGCCTGTAATGTGATGTGGCCCTTTCCTTTCAAATTATGTAATTTGATGTTCTAGTCACCCCACTCAGTCTTTCAACTTGCAAAATAACTTGAAGTAGTTGGAGTTACTCAGAAAAAAGGCATATACGTTTATTCAAAAATAAGTCTATCGTCACTCTTAAAATTATGGGGTCAAAGTTATCTTTTAATCAAAACAAGTGTTCTGAAATTTGGTTAAGAGCTTTTTGTATTTGCATGTCTTAGTCTATATGCTCATTTCTCTCATTTTTAGGAGAGCATGGAAAATGAAATGAATGGCAGCCTCTTTTTATTGCTTGCTTATTTCCATTGGCATTTGTTGATATTTTTTTCTTCCCTCTCAACCTTGATGCTTCTAAACCCTATAGATAACTATTGTTAAAGATGGTAGCTAAATTTAGGTGCACTAATGAATTCTAAACTTTTGCAGACATCATCTGAAACAAAGTTGAAGGTTGAACTAGTTTTTGGTTGATCAAACTTTTGTCCTCCCAAATTGCACAAGGCAGAGTTTGCAGTTCTGGTATGACTGGCTTTGCCTTTCACTGTTGGTGCTTTCCCCTTAGTCCAAATCATCTAGTTCATCAGTTGTGTTGATATTTGATTCTCACGGATATTGTGTGATCCCTTTGTTTCCAGCACAAGAAGTGGGAAAAGCATTAGACACTGACTTGGGAATACTGAGACACATAACCTTAGTTTCTGTTGTACTTTAGTAAATGTTTTGTGCAGCAATTACATTTTTGCCGATTGCACTGCTTGCTCATATGTACTACGTATATCACAACCCCCCGCGCTTTCTTTAGTTTTTTTTTCTGTTGGTATGTTATAGTCTGAACTATAGTTGTAGGTTAGCAATTAGCATTAGAGACCTCAGCAGCCCTCCTCTCCTCTCCCCCTGGATATTCTTGATGATTCCATGTAAGAGTAGTAGTTAAAAACATTATGTTGTTGTATTTGATATGAGGTAGCTTTTCAGTTTTCTCTACATATCAGTATGACATTTCTTTTTTGTGCTTTGTTTGCACTAATCTTGCCACGCCATCTTCATGGTAAGTTGGGATTGTAGATGTTTGATATATGACCGATTTTAATATTTCATATGGTGATGTGTTCTGCAAATTGCTTATATGATATGGAGCTTATTATGTACTGCTTGTGCAAAAATTTGACATCTTTGTTTTATTTTACTTACCATTTGTTGATATTGTTTTTTCATATTCTAAGCATCCTCATTTTTTTTGTCAATACAGGTTTGACAACACTGTCTATTTTCACATATCTGTGGCTTTTATCCAGATGCTCAAAGCTCTAAGTATGTGGAAACAAAGTGCATTATTGTATATATATAATGGTTATATGTTCTTTCTCAATGTCGTGTTTTCTTTATTTTCTTTGACTAATCGTTTATTGTAAACTATTTGTAGTGTGAATATATTGTATACAAATGTATTGCTTATATATAATATGATATATATATTTAGTATTACGAGGCATTAAATGTGATTTAGTTTGATTATTTATCAATCTACAATATATATAAATAAATATATATATATATATAATTCACGAAATACAATCACGACACACGAATATGTGTGTCATTTTCATTTATGACGGGGGCTTCAATGACACGCAATGTAAGTCATATATGCGTGTCATAAATTTATGACACACAAATGTGTGTCATCTTCATTTATGACGGGGATTCAATGACGCGCAATGTAAGTCATAAATGTGCGCCATAAATTCGAGTCATAAATGCGTGTCATAAATGCACGTAATAAATTTAGGACGCACAGTTGCGTCATCTTAAATTCATGTCAGTTCCTTCAACGACAGGAAAATGTGTGTCATCCGTACCCATAGATGACGCGCAATGCACGTCATTAAAGGGGTTTTTTCTACTAGTGTACCTTTAGGGTTAATAAGGCAGCACAGTACATGCATGCTCCAAGACAAGAACATCTTGTTGAAGTTAAGAGGATTTTTTGGTAATTGGTGGGAACGATTTATCATGGCTTGGTCATAGCACCTGCAGTGGCAGGGTTCAATGTAGTAGCCTTTGCTGATGCTGATTGGGCTGTAAACACGGATGATCACAAGTCTGTCTATGGCTACTGTGTGTTTGTAAGTGATAATCTTGTAAAGTTGAACTCGAGGAAACAAAAGTCAGTTTCTAGGTCGACTATGGAGGCTGAGTATAGAAGTATTACAGATGTTACTGCTGAAACAACATGAGTGGATGCTCTTCTAAGTAATTTGGGTGTTGTAAGGTAGAAAGTTCCAATTTTTGGTGTGATAACAGCAGTGTTGTAGCCATGACAGCTAATCCTGCATATCATGCAAAGAGTAAGCATGTTGAGCTTGATGTTCACTTTGTTCGTGAGAAGGTGGCATTGAAGCAAGTGTTGGTGAACTATGTGCCAGGAAGTCATCAGGTTGCTGATGGATTCACGAAGCGTTTAGCTACTGCTCGGTTTGAAGTGTTTAAAGCCATGGTGAATGTGCAGTCTTTTCTTTGGCAGAAAGAAGAAGAAGTATGGAGAATGTTGAATGATGAAGTTATTAGCTGATGTGTGTAGTTAGTTGTATAGTTAGGGAAGTTGTTAGGAGCAATTATTAAACTGTTAGTTGTTAGTTGTTGAGTAGTTATAGTGGCTAGATGTAATCTCTTGTATATAAGTGAAGTTGTAGTTCAATAAATGTTATGAATCTTGGTTTACATTTCACCATTATAGTTACTTCCTCACATCAGGGATTTAAATTGCGATCGCGACTGTAATAACATTTGTAATAAATCGATAATAGTCTCATTCGATACCATTATTGTACGACTGTATACCCGTAATTACTACAATTATGTGTATATGTAATTGCGATAAATACATCACAATAAAAATTACGACCGTAACTATTATTTAAATCTCTGATTTTTAGTTTTAGAAGTTTTAGGAAAACTGAAATGTCAAAAAAAAACGTAAATTAAGCACTTGAGTTAAGAAACAATTTTTTTTTCTTCTGAAAATATCAACATTTTAAAAATAAAATAAAAATTAAGGGTAAAGTATAGTAATGGTCACTGAACTTTTCTAAATCTTTCATTTAGGTCCCCCAACTTTTAAAACTTGCAATATAGTTCTTCAATATTTAGTCTGTTTGCAATATGGTCCCAGACGTAACCGACCGTCTGACGCCGTTACACTGTCATTAGTACGTTCTCAATATGGTCACTGAACTTTTTAGGTACTTGCATTTAGGTTCCCCAAATTTTAAAACTTGCAATACAATCCTCAATTTTATTCTAAACTCCAAATTCCTTTTCAATCTTGAATTTCCTTTTTTGCTTATCTCTTCTCATTTCCAGCGTAACTTTTCAGTCGGGGATGTATGGGAAATTCTAATCTAACTTTGAATTATGTGGAAGTGTTGACTTAAATAAGGGTCCATTGAGAGAATACCCAACCAAGGGACTATCGGGACCATCAACGATTCAAGTTATATTGTTAGATACAAGTTATCTCAGGTGAAGCATAGATGTTCGATGAAATGCTTGTGAAAAAAAATAGGGTTAAAAATACAGAGTTGACAAATACTACTAAGATGAACAAAGTATCATTGTTGAAAGTCGCCAACAAATATGGAATTATTTTGTATAAATGGCATATAATAATTTCTTTGTTTAATCCTTGTGGTTAAAGATTTTCAAATATATGATCAAATATAATGAAATCCCAAACATCACATTCACCTCTCAGTCTATTTCTCTCACATGCACTCTCATTTGGTTTTTGTTCTTCAATTTCCGCCATGTAGAATTGTAAACCCAAGCAGTGCTCTATCTTTCAGCTTTTTATTTACAAAGAAAAAATGGAGGAAGAATTGTTGGAACACAACATCGATTGCGTTTATTTTTTAGCCTCTCTCTTCACTTGCAAAAAGGTATTTATTTTCTCTTTTGGGATATCCGAAAGTAAACTTTTCCACTTTCGTACTTTTGCATTTTCAGCTCTCATTGTGTGTGTTTTTTTTTTTTGAAATTTTTATGTTTCTGGAACTGAATGTCAATGATCTAGATATTAAGTGTTAGTTTTGAACCAAAACCATCTAATTTTATTTCTTTCTTCTTAATCAAAACTTTTAGTACTCCTTATGAAAGATATTCAGTCCATCATAATAGAAGTGAAAGAGGGTCTTAGGGTAAATTTTTTATCTTCTTGTCTGGTTTTTCTTTAAATCAGGGACTTGGTTGTGAGTATCGACAAAGTGAAATCTCCATGCCCAATCCAAGAGATTGCTGGTACTAGTTTACTGGGAATTGTATTGATCCGACCTGTGGTTTTCGACGTCATGTGAACTCGTATTCTTTTTAATAAGTTCATGTTGATTATGGAACTTATATATCGTGAATGATTTAGATTTTTTTACATGTTTTGGAAATTTATAATTGAATTGTATTGAATTATATCTTTAGAAGATAATTTTACATGCACGTAACTCGAAAGGCATCATGACATTATAGTATATTTGGAGCAGCTACTTGACCCTGTCATGATGTTTTTCGAGTTGCGAAAGAGACTGAGACGTGAATACGCTGTTTGGGAAATCTTTAACCACAAGGACTAAATGAAGAATTATTATATGCCATTTATACAAAATAATTCCAACTTTGTTGGTGACTTTCAACAATGATACATAGTTCATCTTAGTAGTATTTGTCATCTCTGCATTTTTAACCCCATTTTTTCTCACAAGCATTTCATCGAACATCTATGCTTCACCTGAAATGACTTGTATCTAACATTACACCTTGAATCATTGAAGGTCTTGATAGTCCCTTGGCCGGGTCTTCTCTCAATAGACCCTTATTCAAGTCAACACCTCCACATAATTCAAAGTTAGATTATAATTTCTCATGCATCCCCGACTGAAAAGTTACACTAAAAATGAGAAGTGAGAAACGAAAAAGGAAATTTGAGATTGAAAAGAAATTTGGGGTTTAGAATGAAATTAAGGATTGTATTGCAAGTTTTAAAAGTTAGAGGACCTAAATACAAGTGCTTGAAAAGTTCAGTGACCATATTGCAAACATACTAACGACAGTGTAATGGTGTCAAACGGTCGATTATGTTGGGGACTATATTGCAAACGGACTAAATGCTGGAGGAATGTATTGCAAGTTCTAAAAGTTGGGGAAGAAAGAAATTTCGATTTCCCAAATTTCTCACTGTCCAACAGTCGTACCAGAGCATAATTCTCAAATTTTACGTCAATTACGTTGAAAACAACCCCAAATTTCTATGGTGCCAAGATAAAAAATGAAAAACATATGTGGTTGTGATGAAGAAATAAAGCTAAAACATCCAAAAGTAATCTCATTTTGCTCTTTTGTTCTCCCAAAAAAAACATAAAAACGAGAACAATTTTAAAGAAAAAATAAACTCTTAGTTTATGATGGAAAATGAAAACAAGTAAAATAAGGAATTATAAACAACATAAGAAAAATGAAATCAAAGATTATACAAACAGACACTGACAATGTGTCATTTTCACTGTCAAATAATTTTATCCTCAATCTCATTAAAAATAAATTTAATAGTATAGAGAGAGTAAGGGTCGATCCACCGGGACTAAGGAATATGCTGAAATGATTGTTCTTGATCTTTGATCTAGGAAAAAAAACAAGTAAAGTAAAAAGGGGTGTTTGATGAGAAATTGAATAAGCAAAAGTGATTCAAAGGAAGATAAAGAATCGAAGAAAGTAAAATTAAAAACCAATACGGTGAAATTAGCATCAAGCTTTTGATTGCATGAAATTTAAATCGATCATTGAATAGGATTTTTTTCTCCAGTTAAATGTTGGTTTGAGTCCGCAAGGTTCGATCCTTGTAGCTCGTTTTCCTCTTTGGTGATTGACTTTCCCAAATCTATTTTAGGAATCATAATCCTTGTTCGGATTAACTTCGACTATCGTTGTTAACTCAAAACAATTTAAAAATGATTGGAAAAACACGACTCGAATAATGCTTTCTCTATGAAAGTCGAACTCAGTCCCAATTCTCTTCGTGTACCATTCGCTAAGTGTGTTCAAGGGAATTCAAATCAATTGATTCTATAATCCAAACGGTAAATCATAGCATCATCCAAGCCAAAATCTATTTTTGAAGTGAAAGCGTTTTTATTTTAAGAAAGACTATCTTCCAATCTAGCTTCCAAAAAATTGAGAATTTAACCTGAGAGGGTATGAGGTGCTTTTCGATTCTCACGATTCAGAATCGAGTCATCGTTTTAGCCTTTGGCTATGGAAAACTTAGCTAAGTATGATAGAAATCATACTTAGCATTTTAAATAATAAAACTTAAAATAAAATAAAAAAGAAAACTTGAAAAGAGAATAAAAGAAATTACTTTATAAAACTATAAGTAAGGAGAAGACTAAAATTTGAGTTATGTTTAGACTTACCCCAAGAGGGTATTTATAGCCTCTAAAAACCTAGAGATAAACATATAAATTAAAATAAAAATAATCCTAAAGATAATTCTAAATATTTTCTAAATTCAAACTTTAAAATTTAAAAATAAATCTCCTAATATATCTCTGTCAGTCCTCCTTCCAGAAGGGGCTGACTAGATCTTCTAGAAAACTGTTGCTGATTGGACCTTCTAGAAACTACCACGTCAGACCATGTCATGTCCAGATTCGTGCCCATGTCTCCAACCGTGACCAAATAATAAAAAAATGCATAATACTCCCTTTTTACTACTAAATCTGGAAAGTAAGACCCTGCACAAAAATAAGCATAACACAACCAAATTAGTAGCAATAAATTCATAAGATCGAAGAATTAACAAGAAAATATTATCGATTCAGAATACTAATCAAATTCCACCTCACTCATCTCATGCTTTTCCTCAAGTATGATATAATCAAATGAGTCAAAAATTTCATTCACATTTCTTTGTCAAGTTTCACATTCAAGGAAACAAGGTAGAGACCACAATAATTTTTCAAGTCGAGACATGAATTAATTGAACATCACCAATTGGAACAAGTTAAATGCAATTGTAACATCCATTCATTCATTAATCTCAATACCCATAATTCAACACCTTACCGGGATTCACTTAAATCACTCAATGTATTTGGGGTATATAAATGTTCAATGTCAGAATCGATACGACATTACTATAAGCCTACAAGTAAATCAAATATCTACTACTAATAAGAACAAGATGCATAAATCAAAGGGTCTTTTATTGGTTGTAACGAGGCTTAGGTAAATGTGGGGGAAAAAGGTTAATAATATGGCTAGAATTCAAGACAAGGTACTACAAATAATAAGTTCAAGTCCATCAATCGACTAAGTATAGCAAGATAATAAGACACAAACCTTCAAACGACACCTTTTCTTTCAAATTAAATCTGATTGTTTAGCTTTTTTGTTGTTGTTTTGTTTTTTTTTCACTATTTCTCATGACTTTTTCTGTTTTTTTTCTTTCTTTTTTTTAAACTGCTATTTTTTCCTTCTTCTTTTTTCGAAAAAATGAAAGAACTTTTTTGCATATCACACCAAACAAAAAAATCTTTTGTTCATGGAGTATACACCGAATAAATTGTTCACTTATCCTGAAAATGGTAAAAAAGTGGGATAAAATAAAAAGCCTTGGTTTATAAATGTGGTGAAAAACAAAGAAGTGAGAATAGGCTAAACAGTGGTTAACTAGGGGAAAATGCATGGGTAGGCCATTTAGTGGGGAAAACGGAATGGTTAATCCTAAGGTGCCCAAATCATTTTTAAACATCTTGTTCATGTGTAATCTCGACAATATTTAAAATGTAGGTTCTAGAATACCAATGTTTTCATGCATTGAGCTAAGCACATTTAAACCAACAAAATCATGGAATATCACAAGAAATCTAACTTGATCGCAATTCATGCTATTCTCTTTCAAGAATATCCTAATCTAAAAAATTATGTATTCCCAAACAAGCATGGCATACCAAAAATATTCAACAAGAAAAAGAAGTCAATGAAATTTTATGCAAATCCAATCAACACATACTAGCATCAAAATATAGAGATAAGCAAAGGGAAATTCAACCTAGACTCTACTCCCCCCTCACTTAAAGTGTTTTACCCCAAAACGTAAAATTAAAGTACAAGAGAAGGAATAGAGAACTCCCCGCATTTATTGACGACCACAGCCATGGCAGAAGGCACTGGGATGGAAAAATGGGTTGTTTGGGTTGATGTCGTGAACTATAAACATCATCAGGTGTGCGGTAGGTGGAAAACCAACATCTAAATCCCCCATAAAACCATAAATGGGATAGTACATTAGTAATGGTTGAACGAAAATTAGATCAGAATTTACCTTAGGAGTATTTTCGGATGCTGCCGAATGCATTGAACATGATGAGAAATTCGACAGGCATGGAAGTGAGGAAGAAGAGGCCACAGTTGGTATAGACTGGAAGGACGGTGATGGAGAGCGCAACAGAGTATGGACGACTAACAGTGCTTGATCCAAAGAGAGGCGGTGAGTGCGAACGACGAATGTTATGGCAAGGCTGGAGAGTTGGGTGTTTGGCCTCATACTCGCGTCGGGCGAGGAGCAGGTTGCAGTGGTGGCGGCTCGAAATCACTGGGTACTTCAATGAAAAATGGAGCATTGAGCCGGTGATGCCCACCAATAATGGTTGGTGGTACGGCGTCATGGCGTTATTGGTTCCTTGTGTGAACCATTATAAGCAGTAGTGGATGGGTAGGAGGTCGGTGACACGAACGAAACATTGCGATAAAGTCGACGACGGTGAGTGCAACAGAGAGGAGACGATTTTTGGGGTGGGGGTTACAGTTTGGGGAAGAAAATATGCAAGAAAGGTGTTTGGAGTTTTAATTGTTTTGGTTTGGTTACAAAAACACGTGGGGGAAGAGTTTTAATTTGGATAAAATTGGGTTGGAAATGATAACAGATAGGGGATAAGATATGGTGTAGGTGTTTTAAATAAAAGAAAAGAAAAATGGTTTTAAATTCAAAAAAGAAAGATAAAGAAAAGATGGAAGCCCACGTGAAAGAAGAGAAATAAGGGAAGAGGTGTGGTGAGCAGCAGCAGACATACTGAAAAATGGGGGGCACAAGGTGATTTGGGTTTTGCTAAAATGTGCCGGCCTCCAAAGGGATTTGCTAATGTGTTTCGTTTAATGAAACGGTGCGCATGGGCTAGAACAATTTTTTTCACTTTAGTGTGCGATTTCTACTGCTTCATGGTTCAGAACTGGACATTGTTGGAATATAAATTTCACGAATCTTCATCGTTTAAGTTTGAGTAAAAACATTTGGTTCCTAAAAATAAAAAAAATAAATACAATTTGCTTAGCCGAAATAAAATAAAATATAAATGCAACGAAATTAAAAATGGGTTACCTCCCATGAAGCGCTTTGTTTAACGTCTTTAGCTTGACAACCTAGTTAGACTATCGGTTTCGTGACAAACACTTCCACTTCATTTGCTTTTTCCAACTAATAAATTCCTTATGAGAAATTAAAAAATTCTCATAAAGATTTCTTTGGATTGACAGGGAAATTAAAAACAATGGGTTATCTCCCACGAAGCACTATTTTTAACGTCGTTAGCTTGACGACCTGGTTCAGACTATAGGTTCCCTGACAAACACTTTCACTTTATTCGATTTTTCCAACTAAGAAATTCCTTATGAGAAATTCTAAAATTCTCATAAATATTTCTTCAAATATTTCCCAATTTTAAAATCTTGTTAAAAAGAATGGCCGCCAAAACATTTTTTTTACGAAAAATTGATTTCTTCAAACGATTCCTCGATGGTTTCGACTTAATTTTTTGTGCCTACAAAAGGGAAAGTAAATCTTTAGTTTTTAAAGGAGTTAAGATCAAATTTGAATTAACAACTGAAATATTTTTCAACTCTTTTTTATCATCTTTTTATCGTCTGATTTCCTATATAAATCATCAACAAAGTTAGATTCATCATCAACAAGTTCAATAACGCCAACAAAATTAGTACCATGCACGTTATCCAGATATCTCATTTCTTTATAAACATCAAATTTTGTGATCTCACCGTTGAACTCCATATTAAGAATACCGCTTCGAATGTCAATTTTTTCATTTGTCGTGCTCAAAAAGGGACGACCGAGGAGGATTTCATAACCAATGTTGCTACGATCATTTTCCATATCAATCACATAAAAATCAGCAGGAAAAATTAAGTTGTTTACCTATACCATAACATTTTCTGAGTCATTTAGGATAAATAATTGATTTGTCGGTGAGCTGAAGTGTAACTCTCGTCTCCTTCAAAGGCTCAGTGGAAATTAAATTATAGACATAGAGAGGCATTACATTGATAGGGGCATCTAGATCGCACATAGCTCGGTTGATTTTAACCTCACCAATTTTACAAGGTATTGCAAACATACCTTGGTCCTTATACTTCGGTGGAAGCGGTCGTTGAAAAACTGGTGAGACGTTTTCACCTAAATTCACTTTCTCGTTTCTAGTAAGTCTTCTTTTATTAGTGCAGAGATCTTTAATGTATCTGGCATACCTCGGTACTTTTCGGATCACCTCAAGAAGTGCAATATTTATTTCCATTTTTCGTAATACATCCAAGATTTCTTTCTTCTCAAATTGTTTGTCTCTTTTTATAAAATTTTCATGAAAAAGAGGTAGAACGGCATAGGCAGATGGCGCAGAATTAGTTTGTTATTCATCTTTATTCTTTTCTTGGAATTATACGTAAACTACTTCTTCTTCCCTCTGGGAGTTTGGCTTTTCTTTTTTTCTTTAGGGATATTGCGCTTACTTTCTTTGGGACTGGTTGTTCAACAATTGTACCACTTCAAAGCGTGATGGCACTAACATTCTCTCTTGGATTTGACTTAGTTTGTGATGATAGCCTCCCTTGTGACTCTAATCTCCCCACGGTTTAAGTCAGTTGGCTCATTTTCTTTTCGAGCTCTTGAAAGCGAGCTTTAGTACTATTTTGAAATTTCTCTTACAAAAGGGCCAGTCGCTCGACGATTGATTCAAGCGATGATTTCTGCGACTGATAAGGTTGTTGTAGGGGCAACCTCGATTGATAAGCTTGACCTAGTCTCAGATTCGGTTCATAGCTCAAGTTTAGATGATCTCTCCATCCTGGATTGGAGCATTGTTGTATGGGTTGTAAGGCCTTTGGAGAGGTCTCAAAAATTGTCCATTGTATTTACTTGGGTGTTAGCATCTCCTTGTAGCATGGGGCAGCAGTCTGTCGAATGATCTGGCATCGTGCATATTTCGTATAACCTCGCTGCTCCAATTTTTCCTACAATAAGAGAATTAACTACGTCAGTTAATTTGTCAATTTTAGTTTCAAACGAAATAGAACTTGTCTCGTGAACTCGTCGGCTGGGTTCAGTTGAAAATTGTTGTTAATTTGCAACCATTTTCGAAATTAACTCTCTTGCTGCGTTTGGCGTCATGTTTACTAGAGCTCCTCCAACGACAGCATCAACCATTTTTATCTCTAAGGGAGAAAGTCCTTCATAGAAATATTGAATGAGTGTTTGCTCGGTTAATCCGTGTTGCGGACAACTTGCAAAAAGTTTCTTAAATCTTTCCCAATAGTCATAAAACGACTCTCCGTCTTTTTGTTTAATTCCCAAAATGCTTCTCCTCAGCTCGTTTGTCTTTTCTGGCGGGAAAAACTTGTCAAGAAAGATTCGATTTAAATCAGCCCATATATTTATTGAATTTGGAGGTAAGTAGAATAACCACTCTTTAGCTAAACCAAATAAAGAAAATGGAAAAGCTCTCAATTTAATTTGGTCGTCGGAAACTCCCTGTGGTTTCATGCTTGAACAAACTAAGTGGAATTTTACCAAATGTTTATACGGACTATCACTTGGAAGACCGTTGAAGGTAGGAAGAAGATGAATGAGTCTTGTCTTAAGTTGAAATGGAGTTTCACCTTGAGGAAAGACGATGCAAAGGGGTTGTTGGACCTCGGGAGTTGAAGCTAATTCTCAAATCGTGTGATTGTCCATCGGTTTAGATGATGTTGGCATGAAATGCAATTCGACGTTTACAGTGGCGTCGGGTATTACTTCTTTGCAGGTATTGGTGTTAGATGATGCTTCGGGATCTGGATTTGATTGTTCTTGGCGTTGTACTTCTTGTTGTTTCCTCTTTTCCCGAATTGTTAGTCCACATAATCTATGGGCTAGCGTTTTAATATCAGCTTCAAAATCTACTAGCTCTCAAGGATTTTGCCTGCTCATAAATAAAAAAACAACCTAAATCAGTAACTTTTGTCAAAGTCCCCGGCAACGGCGCCAATTTGACAACATGTCATTTTCACTGTCAAATAAATTTATCCTTAATCTCATTAAAAATAAATATAATAGTATAGAGAGTAAGGGTCGATCCACAGGGACTAAGGAAGATGCTGAAACGATTGTTCTTTATCTTTGATATAGGAAAAAAATGCAAGTAAAGTGAAAAGGGGGGGTTTGTTGAGAAATTGAATAAGCAAAAGTGATTCAAATGAAGATAAATAATTGAATAAAGTAAAATTAAAAATCAATACGATGAAATTAGCCTCAGGCTTCGCCTGCCTCAAATTCTAATCGATCATTGAATAGGATTTTTTCTCCAGTTAAATGCTGGTTTGAGTCTGCATGGTTCAATCCTTGTAACTCATTTTCCTCTTTGGTGATTGACTTTCCCAAATATATTTTAGGAATTGCAATCTTTGTTCGAATTAGCTTCGACTATCGTTGTTAACTCAAAACAGTTTAAAAGCTCTTGGAAAAACCCTACTCAAATTATGCTTTTTCTATGAAAGTCAAACTCAATCCCAATTTCCCTTAACGTACCATTCGCTAAATGTGTTCAAGGGAATTCGAATCAATTGATTCTATAATCCCAATGGTAAACCATAATATCATCAAAGCCAAAATCTATTTTTAAAGTGAAAGTGTTTTGATTTTAAGAAAGACTATCTGCTAATCTAGTTTCCAGAAAATTGAGAATTTAACCCAATGGGGTATGAGGTGCTTTTCGATTCTCACGATTCCAAATCGAATCATTGCTTTAGCCTTTGGCTATGAAAAACTTAGCTAAGTATAATAGAAATCATACTTTGCAATTTAAATAATAAAACTTAAAATAAATTAAAAATGAAAACTTGAAAAGAGAAGAAAATAAAGTATTTTATAAAACTAGAAGTAAGAAGAATATTGAAATCTGAGTTGTGTTTAAGCTTACCCCAAAAGGGTATTTATAGCCTCTAAAAACCTAAAGATAAACATAGATATTAAAATAAAAATAATCTTAAAGATATTTCTAAATGTTTTCTAAATTCAAACTTTAAAATTTAAAAATAAATCTCCTAATGAAATTTAAAAATAAATCTCCTAATGTATATCTACCAGTCCACCTTCTAGAAGGGTTGACTAGATCTTATAGAAAACTCTGCTGACTGGACCATATAGAGTTTGTCACGTCAGACCGAGTCATGCCAAAGTCGTGCCCATACTTTTAACTGTGACCAAATAATAAAAAATACAGAATGCGTAATTTTTACTACTAAATTCGGAAAGTAAGACCATACCCGAAAATAACCATAACACAACCAAATTAACAGTAAAAAATTCATAAGATCAAAAAATTAATGAGAAAATATTATCGATGCAGAACACGCATAAGATACAAATGAAACCAGCATCAACAACTAAAATTGTGAAATTTCAGAGAAGAAATATTTAAAAAATTAAAACACTATGAACTTACAATTGTTGACGATTCGTAGCTCGATTGAAACTGATCCTCACTGCTCAGCCCATTCTCCCAACGGACGATGTTTCTAAATCTTGAACCCACGAAAAAATTAGGGGAGAATAACAAACAATAACCAACACTCGAACTCTCGCTTCCAATTACCGGAAACGCAAATGGAAAATAAAAATCTTAGGGTTCCGAAAGATTAAATGATGAAAAAGAAGAATAAATCGAAGTTTGAAAAGGGTGATTTTGAGGGAAATTTTAGGGTTGAGAAACCGCGAAGATTGCAAAGAGTGAAAAAAGAAGAGGGGAGATACATCGAATAAAAACCTATTATTTGATCTGATGACGTGGTAAATCGTGGCTTAAGTAACGGCTGGAGTTTACGCCAGCAAAGCATATGGACCGGATGTGATGGCATGGAACCGAGATTTAAAGCTGGACTGTGAATAGTTTTGGGGATTCAGTGGGTAGTGTAAAGTGACACGTGGCGCGTTGCGCGATGAGTTAAAGATGCTTGGGGGGAATTTGAGGATACTGTAAATATTGGACGATGTCGTTTCGAAAATCGAAGGCGACCAGAGTCTGGCTGGTTTCTAACTAATGATGACAACTTTTCGATTTTGTGACGATAATACCCTCTAGTGTTTTTTATTTTACGTGACTCAGTCCAGGGGTTTTGCCATGTCAGCAAGAAAATATCTTCACTGACTTGGCTCGCTTCCTTATCAGGTTTTGATTCGCTATTTTTGAAAAAATACGCTAATGCCTCCTTGACTATAGGTTGTTAGTTTGTTAAGTGTATTAATTATTAAAAATTATAAAATGATCTCATAATTATAAAGAGTTATTTCGTTGAGTCTCTCAAATATTTAAATTTATAAAAGAATTACTTGTTTATTCATTATATTCGAAAATCATCATTTTCTGATAAAAATTAATGACAGTTTGAGCTGGACATTAACATGTTGATTGAGATATAATAAAAATCTGATCTCATAATCTTAAACGACTATCATATCACAAACAACATGTTAACGTACAGCTCAGACGACGTTAATTTTTTAACGAAAAATAACGTGTTTGAATCATGATGAATAATCGGATCACTATTTTGTAACTTTTAATAGTTGAGGGACTCAACAATACTGATCCTAATAATCAAAATTGTAACTTTTAATAGTCGAGAGACATAACAAAGTAATATACTATAATTATGGAGTATTTGTGTACTTTATTTTCTTTTTCTTGGTACGTTTGGTTTAAATGATGTGAAAATATAAAATAATTAATATATTCGAGAATTATGTGATAAAGAAATGTTAAAAAGTTTAAACATGATCGATATGTTCAATATATTATTATTTTGTATTTAAATAATTATCATAAAACTTTATTAAACACCGTATATATACATGAATTGCCCATAAAATAACAAGAAAATGCACAAAACTAATATTATATTGCAATAACATGATTTTGCCGCATCTCTCTCTCTCTCTATTATAACACCTTTTAGCTTACAGTGGACCAATTCATTGCTAATTGTACATATAAATATTTTTTATTTCACTTGAAATCATTAATTATTTTTAATTGTATTTTTATATATAACATTTTTATATATTATATTATGAGTATGATAAAATTTAATATATATATATATATATATATATATGTTAGAAATGTGTATAAAATATAAGGATAAAGTAGATAAATGGTCACTAAATTATATTAAAATGATTTTTTCACTAAAATTTTAAAACTTATAAAATGATTATTAAACTTTCCAACGTTAATGATTACTAAATTTTATCAAATTATTAGAAAATTATCATTAAACTTATTGAATTGTTACACATTGGTCCTTAAATCTATCAATATTTATCATTATTTTATAACGTGCAATAATCATTTTATAACAATTCAATTCCAATGTGTGGGTAAGCAATGCTAGATCTAAGGAAAATGAATTTGTTGCTGAAATTGAGAACAAAATGGAAATTTTGTAAGCGGCCTTTCTTTCCGACGGGAATGTCAATGCAGTTCAAACTGAAATTTGGGGCCTTTAATCTAAATTATGGCTTATGTATCGGCGTAAAGAAAGAGAATGGCTTCAGAAGTCAAGGATGAAGTGGTTCAAGGAGGGCGATAGAAATACGAAATTTTTCCACTTGTCAGCATCTCTTAGAGGTTGGGTTAATTTCATAGATCGCATTCATTATGATGATGTGGACATAAAAGATGTGCCTTCGATTACCAAAGTGTTTGAAGATCATTTCCGGAGGCTGTATAATGATGTTAAGACACTGCCGATAAAAAACTTTGATGTTCGATTGAATAAGTTATGTTGTGCGTCCAGAAAAGGTATCGAGGCCCCTTTCACGGAAGAAGTGTGACTAGCTATCAGATCGACAGATGGTTCAAGAGCCCTAGGCCCATATGGTTTCAACTTTGAGTTTTACAAGAAGTTTTGGTTGGATCTAGAAGGTAAGATTATGGGCTTTTTTAGCGCCTTCCATCAAGGGAATCTTCTGGATGTGTCAGTGAATCACTCTTTCTTTACATTCATCCCGAAGAATTTTGGATCTGAAAGGGGTGGATGATTTCAGACCCATTTCGTTAGTGGGCAGCCAGTACAAGATTGTTGCACGTGTGCTTTCTAGGCGGTTGCCAGGTTGCATTAAGGAGGTTGTTGGGGTGACACAATTTGCTTTCATCGCGGGGAAGTGGATCACGAATTGCGCCTTTATCGCA
The DNA here is from genome assembly GCF_006381635.1 of Hibiscus syriacus. Lineage (NCBI taxonomy): Eukaryota > Viridiplantae > Streptophyta > Magnoliopsida > Malvales > Malvaceae > Hibiscus > Hibiscus syriacus. The sequence goes on along the minus strand of NW_024062293.1, from coordinate 43,389 downwards.
AATGAGCTCATTGATGACCTAAGTCGTAGGAAAAAGAAAGATGTGGTCCTAAAAGCAGATTTCTTAAAGGCATATGCTTGGTGGATTGGGGCTTTTATAGGTGGTCATGAAGTCCATGGAATTTGGCAAAAGATGGAGGAACTGGATAAACCTATGCATTTTGGCGAGACGTCTATCTCAGTGTTAATTAACGGATCTCCTTTGGGTAAATTCAAAATTATGAGAGGCATTTGTCAAGGTTGTTCGCTATCCCCATTACTCTTTAATTTGGTGGGGGCAGCTTTGCTCGGGTAAATTCAAGATTAGGAGAGATATTTGTCGTAGTTAGGGTGGGTTCTAGTGACCTTGAATTGACGCACATCCAATTCACCGGTGACTTAATAATTTTTTTTCAAATGAAAACCTTAATTCATTGTTGAACGCTAAAAGAATTCTAAGAGTGTTTGAAGTAGCTCCCGAATTAAGCTTAAATTTGCGTAAGACATAGCTATATGGCATCAATGTTGAAGAAAGCATTGTTTCGGCTTGGGCTGGTAAGATAAAGTGTGGGTGGGATAAGTTCCCTACTAAGTATTTGGGTCTCCCTCTTGGTTTTTCAAGGAACTCGATTGAGCTTTGGCAGCTCGTAGTTGATAAGTTCCACTCACAGCTTGATGGTTGAAAAATCAAATTGCTTTCTTTCGGTTGTCACTTGACTGTTGTGAAGTCAGTTCTAGCTAATTTGCCCGTTTGTTACCTTTCTTTATTTTAGATACCAGCTTTGATATCTCTCAAGCTGAATCGATCTATTTCTAAATTCTTGTGGGGGTCCTGTAACGATAAAGGCATCCATTGGGCCAGTTTGACCAACATCTATAAACCGAGATCGCATGGTGGTCTTGGTATATTGGATTTGAGGATAAGAAATAGATCCCTTTTAAACAAGTGGATCTGGAGGTTCGGGTGTGAACCAAATAGTATTTGAAGTAAAGTGGTGGTTGCTAAATGGGGATTCGATCATTCTGCGCTTCTTCTGAGCCCGGCTCCACCAAGAAAAGTTTCTTGGGTCTGGAGAAGTATATCATCTCCACTGTCCAATGCTGATGATTCATTTCGCAAGGATCTAAGGTTTTTCTCTGGGCAAAGGAAGTCATATCCATTTCTGGGTCGACTTTTGGACAGAAGTTTCATCTTTAATGTCGGCTTTCCCTCGGATTTTTGGGCTGGAAATTAAAAAGGCAGGAAAAGTTACTAAATTTAGCTCTGAGATCAACGAGTCATGGGAATGGAATATTGAGATTCGGAGAGTTCTATTCGATTGGGAAGTACCAATTTGGGATGCATTTTTTAGTACGTTAAACAAAGCAAACCTGGGCAGCTTTGAAATGGATGAATGGAGATGGATCGGGTCTCCTTCTGGTCTTTACTCTCCAAGCAGTTTTTGTTTGTCTGTTGTGTAGGGAAATACTGGGCAAGATAAATTCTAGAAGCTTGTCTGGGCCAATTTAGCTCCACTCAAGGTAGAGGCTTTTGCTTGGAGGTTTGTCTTACAAAGTCAGCCTTAACTTTCTTCTTGATCTGATTAAATCATTGAAGTTCACCAATGTTGATTCAAAGGGAGTTTTACCTTACTTCATCCTATACATGCTCATTTATACGCTATATTTTGTCATATGTTTGTATTTACCTCTTAGGATATTCTTATCATATGATATCATTTATTGCATGAATTTACACGAGTTGTATTAATTGCATGACATTCGTTGCATTTAATAAGTATGTTGTTCATTCGTTGCATGTAAGCATGTATTTCATTTAGGGAAGTAGTTCATTTATGCATCTAGTCATTTAATAAAGTTAGTCCATTAATTAAACTGGTTCATTCAACAAACTAATTCATTTATTAAACTAACTCTTAATTGTTTCATGCATGTTTTTAATTAAAGATTGAATAAAGTTCACTTTGTGTCTAGGTGCAAGAGAGAAGTTGAACGGTTTCATCATATGCAAGAATGTAAGTCAGAATGTATTCCAATTCTGGATGTGATACAAACATGTTTGGTTCCAGAAATCAATTGGGAATTATTCCTCTATCTCTTAGCTTTCCAACTCTTTTTGAATCACCTCAATTCGATATCGGGAGCTTGCGATATGATTGATTTATTGAAGACAGTGCAGGTTGGAATTTTGTTACGGGAATTTTATGCATGGATGATTTGGATGAGTTTGAGCCAAGGGAGAGTCTTTTCAACTTCAGCCAAGTGACAAGCCATTGAAGGGCTCTTAATTCACCCATTCAAGGCATTCAAAGCTAATTGTTGTCATCTAAATTCAAGGGTTGTTCATATTCTTCAAGGGAGCATGCAATGAAGGGTGATTTAATTCACTTATTAAGACAATTTTCAGCATGGAATAGCAACTCTTCCACCCCTTGGACAAAATTAAGGCCAACTTCATCTTCACATTTTCTAGATTTATCCCCAAAATGATCTAGAATATTCAGCAAACCTTGAAGATAAGAAGACAAAGCATTCAAGTGCATTTTATTGCTAAATTGATGAGAATGTTTTCATCTTTTGAGTCTTTTCATATGCTGCTTAGAAATACTATAAATAGGCATCTTTGGGATAATTTGTAGACACATTTAATTATATAAAAATCTTTGAGAGCTTACTTTCATTCTTGTTCTCTTGTAGAACTTTATCGGCTTCAAAATAGTCTTGTAGTCTTCATCTATTCCCTTTTGTTATATCGTTGGTTCCTAGCTCACCTATAGCTAGTGGGTCACGTTTCATATCTTACCACTTCTACCTTTCCACCTTATTAAATTGTTGGTTCATAACTCATATATAATTAGTGGGTCACAATTCATCCTTTGAATTACTATCATTCTCTACTCCAACCACAAACATCCTTCTCCATTTTCGTTACATCAATTCAACCTTCATCAATTTCATTCATTCATTCTATCATTCTCTACGCCAACCACAAACTTCTTTTACTTACAATCCTCTTCAACTTCATTCTATCATTTCCATTACTTTTATATACATATTTCCCTTCTTGTAACGTTGTTTGTGTATTTTCAATTTTCAATTTTCAATCAACTCATTGCGAAATTCTTACTAGAATCATGATCAGGCACACTCATATATGACTTGGAACACATAATCGAGATCATATCACAAAGGGTTTCGACCCTCATTGAACTTGCCAAGCGGGGAGTGGTTAATTCGGATTCTATTATTTGTGTTGTGCCATAAGGACCCTGAAACAACTAACCATCTCTTTTGTCAATGCGAGGTGGCGTGGAGATTATGGCAAAGATGGGCATCGGGTTGGAAGATTCCCCTTGTTTATTCAGGTAATATCAGCGCTTTTTTATCTGCCCGGTTGGATCAACCTTTGAATCTTAAGAGTACACAGATCTGGCATGTAGCTTTTTTTGGGTTTGTTTTCTCTATTTGGTTGTGGCTAAATGATGTGTTATTCAACAAGAAGGTTTGTTGTGTGGACCATTTATATAATTTGGCATTGTCAAGGATAGGGTTCTGGTGTAAATGCAATTGGCCTTTAGACTGCTCTTCGATTCTTGATTTCTTCACTTCCCGGATGTTGGAGCAAGGGGCACCTTTGCTTGTTAGTGGTGGCCTATTCGTGTAGAGTATTAAGTGCTTTTGCAGATGTGGCTTTCGTTCTTAGTTTTGTTAGAGGGAGTGCCTGCCATGGTATGAGAGTTTGAGGGGCGTGATCTATCTGCTTTATACTTTTTGGCTGCCTTAGCAGAGTACACCTGTGTTGTTGGTCCTACTTTGTCGGGCTGGTGTCCGTTTGTCTATATGGGGAGCAGGTGCTAGGCGTTGTCCGATGCAGGTGGTATTCTTGTGGGTTATATGTGTTTTCCATTTCAGGTCCTGCAAGTAGGCTTGGTCTTTTGATGAGTTGTTTTTGGTGTGTTGAATTATCGTTTTGGCTTCTGTATTTATGGTCTATCGTGCCTGAGAAGCTGTAGTCGGGTGTTTGTTCTGTTTATATTCGGCGCTTTGGTTGGGATCGTTTGGTTTGCTATAGGAGCTGTGTGATTACATGTGGTCGCTTGGTTTTGTGCTGCTTGGATTTGCTAATGGGTGTGTGCAGTTGTCTGCTTTGTCGTGTTTTTTATTGTTATGTCTGCAGGAGTTTCGGTATGCTGTCAATTCCCATCTTTGTTGCTTACCGAGGGGAAGGGCGGCTATTTTGGTTCGGTCATGTTGAAGGCCATAATGAGCGGTAGCTTTGTAGGAGAGTTTGGCCTAATCTGGTGTGTTGTTGTTCCAGCTTGTTTGTTGTTGTTCAGCTTGCTGGGACTGATGTTGTATGGATGTGTTATGGTCGTGTTGTATTCTTTTGGTGACATCGTTTGCGTGCATGAGAGGTTTTTTTTAAATAAGGCTCCTTTCGATTGTCGTTATTTTTGAATGTTTTATGAAAAAAATCTTACAAAACACCTCTTTTCAAAAAAAAAAAAAAACAATTCAATATATTTAATGAGTATTTTATAATTTCTAAAATTTGATTTACAAAAAAAATCAATTTAATATAATTTAATGTTCATTTATGTACTTTACCCAAAATATAATGAATAAAAAAGAATTTACTTAATTCAAAATTGATTGCTATAATTTATTAAAATGAAAAGAATGGCATCGACTACTTCCGCTTGTTTTCATTATATTTTGGGTAAATTAGGAACTAAAATGTCCAAAATAATGAGAAAAATGCAAAAATAGACTAAAATGAATTACATGTTAAAATTGGAAGAATTGTGAAAATGTTTTACACCAAAAACATGTGGATCATTCTAGAATAGGTCGGGTGTAAGGGGTATATTCCTCAAAATTAGGGGTGTAAAAAGTTTACCCGACCTGTAAAATTGATTGAAACCAACTCAAGGAAAAATTGTTTTTGACATGCGCTGTGACGATCCGAAACCGACTCGAGTCGGAATTGGTTTTGATCTGAACTCGAGTCGGACCTGGAAATTGTGGATCTGAACTTGACCTGAGAACGACCTGAACCCGAATTGAACTAAAAATATGATACCTAAACCCGAACTGCATCATACTGATATGAACCTGAACCCGAGATTAACCTGATAAATAACTGGTATTACCAACCTATTTTCATCCTAACCTGTTATGAACCTGACTTGTTTCAACCTGACTTGTAAATGATCTGATCTGATATTTACTTGACTTGACATCTACCTAAATTATATATTACTATTGATGAAATTATATGATTTTAATAAAATTGTGAGATTTTAAGATTATAATAAATCATACTAATTAATATGATTAATTTTTAAATGTTATAATAAAATATTAATTATAATAATTATATTATGATTCTTATGTTATAAATCTTCAATATAATTTAAATTTTATTAAGTAATTTATGTATTTAACATAATTAATTAAATTAATTATAATATTACAAGTTTGAATAGATTATTGGCATTAAACATGATTAACAAAATTATTTTAAATGTAAATTATATAGTTTAATTTATGTAAAGAAAATTTATCTAACAATTATAACATATATAAAATATAATATAAAAGATTAATTTAATTGATATTAATAATGTAAATAACATTTGATCTAAAATTTGAATAACATTTGATTTATTACAGTTGAATACAATAAGATCACAATAAAATGAAAAAAAAGGTGTTTTTTTTAAGCTCTCTAACCTTATAAAAAAGTTTTATAAGGCTAAAACCCTAACTTTGCTACTAGAAACTTCTTAATTGAGCTTTTGAATCAAAATATTTACATACTGCCAACATTATTAAATTATGGACAATTTTTCAGATTTTTTGCTTTAAAGCCACCAACACAATTTAACATGAGTAACAATATAGAAAAAATGACAAGGCAACAACAGGTAACAGTTAGCAGGCAGCAGGAAATAACAACCAACAGGCAACAACATCCAACAGGCAACAACATCCAACATTTCAACATTAAACAAGCATGCAGTTAGTGGTAAAGTCAAAGGGGATTCGATGGGCAACAATGCCAAACATTTCCGACTTTATCAAACCCTTACAAAATCAAGCATTCAATATAGCTTTTAATAACAAAAACAATATCAAACAGAATAAGAAACAAACATCAAGAAACATTTAGAATGATGCTTGTTATAACTTGCATGGTACCCTACAAAAAACATAAACATTAGTAAACAATGGTTTCAATTATTGTTAAACATAATAAATATAATAAGTCATTAGTAAATAGAAGTTACTTGTAAAAGAAAGAAAAAAGACAGAATATCAAATTCCAATGGTTTCACTGACTGCTAAACACCCAAAAAAATTAAAATGAAAATTAAAATAATTAATAAACAATTTAAAATATTAATGACATTAACATAAAAAATAAAACAATTTGACATACCTTTACATTTTTATGTATTCTTCATCCTTATCCTCCAACTCAAAACCATACAACCAATTACGGGTTGTTACAAAAATCTCAACATTTTTAGGTAAGATTTTAGCTCTTAATTTGTTCAAAATTCGACCCCCATACTAAATGATGATTTAGATGCAACTGAAGTAATTGGAATAGCCAATATGTCTTTCGCCATGCGAGAAAGTACTAGATATGAAATACTTTGATTTTTCCAATACTCCAAAATATCAAAGTCAAATTCTTCAGTACGAGGGACATGGGGCAAACTGATGTAATAATCAACACCAAATCATCTACTCCTTGAAGCAATTAAACTGGCATCAAAATTTTGAAAAATAAAAGAGAAAAATTAGTAAATGAAAACAGGAAATAAATAAGATAAAATTCAACTCGAAATTATAATAACTAACCTGAAATATATATGATTTTCTAAATGTTCGAGGCCGATTGGAACTTGAGTCACTTCTGCCTAAGAATGTGTTACTTTGGAGAGAAGAAGAAGAAGCACAAGGTGCATTTTTTTTAATAAAATACATATAACTCAAGAAACTCATTATAAATGAGACTTACCCTCCATTGAACCTCATCCTCAACATAAAAACATTTTACAACTCTTCCAGAATTGTAATTTATATCGAGGATCAAGTAAAACAACAAAAGAAAAAATCATTGAGTGATCAGACCAATATTTCTCATATAGTTTAAGCATGGGTCCTGTCATTATAGAAATACCTTATCAGGGATCATTATGAGCATCACATAATAAGTTTTCAATTGCAACGATGTTAGCCAAATACAAGTTATAAATGGGATACTTAGAACTAGAGAACAGGGTAGTAATTTCATAAAAAGGCTCAAGAAAATCACAGATTGTTTGAAAAATTTCCCACTTATGATCAGTAATGAAATCCAACTCCTTTTCCCTATTAACAAACAAGTTAATTGATAATCTAGGCTCAAGTGCCCTATGAATCATCAAGTAAGTAGAATTCCATCGAGTAGGAACATCCAATACTAACTTACCAAAGAAAGAAGAATCACAACCTTTAACAGCTAATTCAAATGCACAAAGTTGAGAGTCAGAAGAATCAATAAACTTAACAATCTCACGCAGTTTAATAACAGAAGAATCAATTACATTCAAACCTTTTTGAACTATCAAGTTCAAAATGTGGGTAACACACCTTATATGGAAGTACTTACCATTGCAGGGAAGAGGAGAAATGTCATTCAAATCATCTTCTAGTCTCCTGAACATTTTATCATTTGCAGAAGCATTATCAAATGTAATGGTAAATGTTTTTTTCAAGACCCCATTCACATATCATCTTTTTAACAAACTTAAAGATTAACTCCCATCATGAGGAGGAGGAAAACAACGAAAATTAAGTATTTTAGAATAAAGTTTCCAGTTATTATCAACATAATGAGCAGTAAGAGAAAAATAAGAACATGAAGTGCAGACAGACCAACCATCATTTGTAAAACAAACACGACTTGAAACAAAATTCATTGAATCAAGTAGCAATTTTTAATGCTTTTCATGCTGCAACATGAAATATTTAGTAACATTATACCTAGATATATCCTTAACAGAAGAATGAAGGTAACGATACAAATCCCTAAGTTTTTCATGCTTAGTAATACTATATGCATAACCATGACACATAATAGCTTCAGTAAACAATTCATAATATTTGTTTTGATCAAAAGAACTTACCAAAGTAAGATTTTCAGCAAGATATTCCTTATAAGATTGGCATTTCTTAGTATGCCTTCTAGGGTTAGATGTACCAATATAAGAATCAACTTTATACCTTTTATTTTTGCAATACTTACACTTGGCATAAACAGAACCATCGACAGATTTGATGAAGGTATAATGTTCCCAAACAGGAGAAGTTCTTCTCCTGAACCTGGCTGAACATTTAGCCTTCCTTTTAGATGATTTATTGATATCAACTACTTCTGACAGTGTATCATTTACAACATCTTGCAAAAAAAGGGTTAGCATACAAAATTAAAAATTATATATATATATATATATATATACAAAAAAAGGAATGGACAATTTACCTCTTTCAGAATATTCTTCATTATGATATGTTGGGTTTTCTTCTACAAAACAAATAAAGAATAAATTAATTCAAATATTAAAATAAAAATGAAGAATGAAAAAAGGAATTAAAAATACCTGGATAATTCAACTCATAAGAAAAACTATCCATGAAACCGTATAGAAAATAAAGGTTTTGAATAATTTGTAACAGTAAGAGTTAGGGTTAGAAGATGAACAGAGAAAAAAGATAAAGAGGCTCGATTTAGGTTTGGGGTTAGAGAAGATGAACATAGATAGAAGATGAAGAGTCTAGGTTAGGGTTTGGGATTAAAGAGGATGAATAGAGACAATGTAACACCCACAGACCAATACGAGTGACCCGATCTGATCTAGGATGCTACATTAGTGCCACCAGAGTGACCCACCGTAAAAATCCCAGAAAATTAAATTTTTTGTTAAAACATGTAAAATCATAAAACAATTTATAAACACAAAAGTAAAATTTAACAATATTTAGAAATAAAACATATTACAAAATCAAATATAAAAACAAAATACAAGCTACATGCCCCCTAATCACATGCACCTTACTCCGCAAGCAACACCGGTGGAACTCCCTACTGAAGTCTATAGTTGCACTGGTTCAATCCTTTTAACCTGGAACAGTGATTGATAAAGTAAGCTTTGGAAAGCTTAGTAATACGGTACTACCAAATGATGTTGAAGGACATGTAGATAATAGGTAAGTATAATTTTCCTTATTTATTCACATATACAATTTTTGTTAGGAGCAGAGATCCCACTGATATTTCAGGTGGTAAAAGATAGGAAGCTTTTAGTTCAGAGTAAACGTTCAAATGACTAGGTTCAGGAGATCAGAATAGAGTGTCTAGTGTGTTCCCGCAAAACCAGAGAAAATGTACATATCTTTTAAAAACAATAACAATTTAAAACATATTTTTCAAAAACCATAGTATAACCCTCTAACCGAACACCATATATAGTTCCCCAAAAATACATAACCTAAGGGAGCACCTTGGGGCCTGAGAGCCTACCCAATAAGGGATTAATAGTCGATGGTGAACCTATACAAGGAATTACCAGCAGCGACTGAACCTGCCAAAGTCTTTAGTCATACCAGAGTCTCAGAGTACCCCGTATAAAAATAATTTCAGTCAGTAAACAAATATATCATAAATCAAAGAAGAGATCATAATAGAAATCAGAGAAAACATCCGTGTGATTAGGGAACACACTATAGGTTCCAAATATTATTCGGAGGTGATTGGTATTTATCAAATAGGGAGTTATAAAACTTTTGTAAACTGATTAAATTTAGAAATGAGATCCCCATAATAGGGTTTGATAGTTGAAAGATTCAACAATTATTCAGAATGTGATATATTAGGATCATAAAGTATTCATATATTTTTCGGAGGCACTATGTAATCAGAAAGGTATTCAGAATCCTAAGTAATAGAGTTACTTGTGGTTTTAGGTATGATAGGAGTGATTCCCTTATTCAGAAAATCAGAGGCATTTTGGGGCATTAGGTGTTTGAAGAATTCTTAGTGTTTGGAGCTAATAAGGGAGAAATGAAGATTCATGACATTTACGATTTGTGTCAATTTATTAGAATATCGAGTTAACTTGAACTATAAAAATCCCATAAATAAAACCTATCAACTGTTTAAATTGTTGCACTTCAAGGGTATTCACACTTTAATACTAACAACTTTTGTTGAAATGAGCATCTTTAGAATCTTCGTTGAATGGATCTTAGGGAGACGAACATGTAATTTCAATGGTATTTATTTCACTCCTGTATTGCAACGATATCAAGAAATGTCGATGCGCTTGATTTTTGATTCATAACCCTTAGGGATGGTACATAATGTAAGTTCATCAGCATTTCCAGACTTATCCAAGTAACTCACTTAATTCTAAGTTATTGAGGGTACTTAGGTTATTTAGTAGTCAAGTATATCCGGATCACTTCGGAGTTTCCAGAGTAATTCAATCATTTTTGAAATATGAATACATATCGTACTTCCATTCATTTCAACTTGGTCATTTAATATAGGTATTTTGGTATTTAAGGTTGATTTCATTTCAAAGCTGAGGGTATTTAGTTATTCTAAAGCTTCGAAGTGCTTCGAATCATATTACACTTCAAGGACATTCCAAATATATCAAAAATTTAATCAGTGATTCCAAGATTCAATTGGATCATAATTTTAAGTTATTAAGTCATCTCCATTATCATATTCATCCAGAGTCATTTTTCCTCTTTAAGGGTATTATCATCATTTCATTCAATTCTGTCAGCAACATTAATTCTGATAACTTAGGCTTGAAAGTATTCTAGTTCCTTTAGAGTTCAGAGTACTTTGCTTAATTGATCACTGGAATTTCACCACTAGGGGAAGTCTTAGTCTTTTTTAGTACAAGGGCATTTTTGTAATTTTACCATATAGTGTTATTTTTGTTAATTTCTTATCCAAATATTTCTAACATTTAACCTTTAACGAGATTAATCAAAATTTACGCATTCTGAGATTGATTGATTTACTGATTAAATCATTGAACTGAGATTTGTTTCCGATCAGTCTACCAATTTCTTTTTTGATCCTTTAGAGTCTTATACAGTGTTCCATCTTTAATCCAATTTCTGTTTGAGTCCAAAGATAGCTAACTACACCTAATGGACCAATAATTTTCATTCATGCATTAACCATTCATCAATGGGTTCCGAAAAGCATACAAAAGGGAGTAAAGTATTACCTCAATTTTTATGGCATATCGATCGACCATTTAAACTCCATTCGATCGTCCTTGCACTTTAATTCAATGTCCAATAATTCCTCAGATACATAACAAACAATTTTACATCAGAAACTTAGCTTAATTGGAAAACCAATTTTGATTCCAAAGATAAATCATTGAAAATAGCTTATCGAGTGCATATTTGGAAGGTCTTCAAAAAACATAAAATATGACTTTTCGTAAAAAAATTGACTTTTTGAGCCAAAGTCAACAATCAAACCGGTTAACGATCAAAGTCAACGGATTGACTCGGTAAAAGTCAATGAGTTGACTCAGTGAGTAAACTCAGTCAAGTTGACTCAGTGACTAGACTAGACCAGGCGGGTCGGGTCGACCTGGTTATGGAAACTCCCTGGACACAAGCCCCACACGTGGATGACGATGTGTGATGTTGACGGCAACTACCGATTACTTCAGAGACCTCTAACAACCAGTACAACATGAATTAAATCCAATCCAAGCCAAAACCGAAATTAAAACTAATTATGAAGTTGACCGATGACTTACCCTCGGTGACTGAACAGAGGAGCGATAGAGGATCGATGAACCCATATGGGTTTTGACCAAAATCGTGAGGGGAATACACCTGTGTGGGTGGCGCATCAACCGACAACTAGAACGGTCTAAAAGCTCAAAACATTGAGGGGGATCGGGAATGGGTTCAGCGAAGCATCGAGCATCTCTCACGGGTGAACGGCGCGACCAACTAGCGAGGGGTTAGCAGGGGTTGGTTCATGACGACCAGGCACGCCGATTGAGCTTGGCGATGTCGATCACCGCCGACCAGAGGAGGCTGGTCAGAGCTGGTTTGGGAAATGGGTTAGAGGGTTTATAAATTTGGGATTTAGGGATTTTGATTTTAGGGTTACTCTATTTAGGGGTTTATTTTTCATTGAGTAATAAAATGGTAAATTAAGGTTTAAGACCTCAAACTTTCCACAAGTTTAAAAATCGAGCTACAACTTTTAGAAATTTTTAATTTGGTCAACAACTTTTCCCTTATTACCACTTTAATTTGATACTTTAAAATTAATAAACTTTAGCCCCTAAATCGGGGTGTGACAATTCTCCCCTCCTTAAAAGAATTTCATCCTCGAAATTCATTCAAGTCACAGAAATGCAAAAATGAAGCTTTCATCAGTTCTTCAATATCTTCTAGTAGCTTTTACAAAAGTACTAGTCGTCTACTAATCCTTAACCAAATGAGTATACATTCTCGTCAGCAATCTCCCTCGTTCCAATAAAAAGAGTTAAACTGAATTATCCTTGTGGAATCAATTCAACCATGACTACGAGATTTGGTTCATATAGTGGTAATATATCTCAGTTTCAATCCTGGAGTCAGGTCAGAATTTCTCGGATGAGTAACTCTCACATTACTCGTGAGCCACTTTACAAAATTTGGACAAACATTATTGTCTTCCTTTATTCATAGGTCGCGCCCTAACGGATAGAAAAGTTAGATTAGCTCGTTAGAGAGAGGGATTCGACCTCGGAGTTTCGGCTTGAGAAGTACGATTATAGTATAGTGGCATGTATTGACCAGACATCTTTTGACTATCGATCGACCGGTCTATCTAGAAAAATTTGACTCAACCTAAGCTCTGATGCCACTAAATGTAATACCCACAGACCAATACTGGTGAACCGATCCGATCTGAGGTGTCACATTAGGGCTACTGAAGTGACCCACCGTAAAAATCCCATAAAATTAATTTTTTTTGTAAAAACATGTAAAATCATAAAACAATTTATAAACATAAAAGTAAAATTTAACAATATTTAGAAAAAAAAACAGATTCCAAACTCGAATATAAAAACAAAATACAAGTTACATGCCCCTAATCACATGCACCTTACTCCGCAAGCAACACCGGTGGAACTTCCTGCTGAAGTCTATAGTTGCACTGATTCAATCCTTTTAACCTGAAACAATTATTAATAGAGTGAGTTTTGGAAAGCTCAGTAATGCAGTACTACCAAATGATGCTGAAGGAGATTAGATAATAGGTAAGCATAATTTTCCTTATTTATTCAGACATCTACAAATTTTTGTTAGGAGCGGAGATCCCACTGATATTTCAGGTGGTAAAAGTTAGGAAGCTTTTAGTTCAGAGGACTAGGTTCAGGAGATCATAATAGAGTGTCTAGTGTGTTCCCACAAAACTAGAGAAAATGTACATATCTTTTTAAAATAGTAACAATTTAAAACGTATTTTTCAAAAACCATAATACAACCCTCCAACAGAACGCCATATGCAGTTCCCCAGAAATACATAACCTAAGGGAGCACCTTGGGGCCTGAGAGCCTACCCAAAAAAGTTCTCGGGGCCTCAAAGCCTACCCAAGGGTCACCTTAGGTCCATAAGGGATTACTAGTCGATGGTGAACCTATATAAGGAATTACCAGTATCGACTGAACCTGCCAAAATCTTTAGTCATACCAGAGTCCCAGAGTACCCCATATAAAAATAATTTCAGTCAGTAAACAAATGTATCATAAATCAAAGAAGAGATCAGAATATATATCAGAAATCAAAGATGAGATCAGAATAGAAATCAGAGAAAACATCTATGTGATCAGGGAACACATTAGACGTTCCAGATATTATTCAGAGGTGAGTGGTATTTATTAGATAGGGAGTTATGAAAGTTCTGTAAACTGATTAAATTCAAAAATGAGATCCCCATAATAGGGTTTGATAGCTGACTAATTCAACAGTTATTTAGAACATGGTTTATCAGGATCATAAAGTATTCGAATATTTTTCAGAGGCACTATGTAATCAAAAAGGTAATCAGAATCCTAAGAAATAGAGTTACTTGTGGTTTCTTGTATGATAGGAGTGATTCTCTTATTCAAAAAATCAAAGGCATTAGGTTCTTGGAGAATTCTTATTGATTTTAGCTAATACAGGAGAAACGAAGATTCAAGGCATTTATGATTTGTGTCAATCTAACAGAATATGGAGTTAACTCGAACTATAAAAACCTAGAAATGATATTTGTCAATCGATCAAATCGTTGCACTTCGAGGGTATTCGCACTTTAATACTGACAACTTTTATCAAACTGATCATCTTCAGAATCTTCGTTAAATGAATCGTAGGGAGACAAACATATAATTTCAATGGTATTTATTTTACTCCTGTATTATAATTATATCAAGAAATGTCGACGTTCTTGATTCGTGATTCATAACCCTTAAGGACGGTACATCATGAAAGTTCATCAGCGTTTCCAGACTTATGCAAGTCACTGACTTAATCCTAAGTCATGAGGGTACTTAGGTTATTTTGTAGTCAAGTGTATCCTGATCACTTCAGAGTTTCCAGAGTAATTCAGTCATTTTTGAAATTCGAATACATATTAATCTTCCATTCAGTTAAACTTCTCATATAATATAGTCATTTTGGTATTCGAGGTTGATTTGTTCATTTTAGAGCTGAGGGTATTTAGTTATTCCAGAGCTTCGATGTGCTTCAAATCATATTACACTTCAGGGGTATTACAAATAAATCAGGAATTTAATCGGTGATTCTAAGATTCAAGTGGATCACAATTTAAGTTCTCAAGTCGTCTCCATTATCATATTCATCCACAATCATTTTTACTCTTTAAGGGTATTATCATTATTTCATTCAATTCTGTAAGTGGCATTACTTCTGATAACTTAGGCTTGAAAGTATTCTAGTTCCTTTAGAGTTCAGAGTACTTTGCTTAATTGATCCCTAAAGGTTAATTTCACCACTAGGGGAAGTCTTGATCTTTGTTTTAGTATAAGGAAATTTTTGTAATTTTACCCCATAGTGTTATTTTTGGTAATTTCTTATCCAAATATTTCCAACATTTCACCTCTCACGAGATTAATCAAAATTTACACATTATGAGATTGATTGATTTACTGATTAAATCATTGAACCGAGATTTGTTTCCGATCAGTCTACCAATTTCTTTTTTGAGCCGTTGGAGTCTTATACATTGTTCCGTCTTTAATCTAATTTCTGTCTGAGTCCAAAGATATTTAACTACACCTAATGGACCAATCATTTCCATTCAAGCATTTATCATTCATCAATGGGTTCCAAAAAGCATACAAAAGGTAGTAGAGTATTACCTCGGTTTTTGTACCATTTTGATCGACCATTTAAACTCCATTCAATCATTCTTGAACTTTAATTCAATGTCCAATAATTCCTCTGATACATAGAAACTAATTTTACGACAGAACCTGAGCTTAATTGGAAAACCAATTTTGATTCCGAAGGTATATCACTGAAAAACATATTAACGGGTGCGAATTTGGCAAAACATGCTTCGGATTCGGTCTCAGGACATCAAAAAACATAAAATTAGACTTTTCAAAAAAATTGATTTTTTGGGTCAAAGTCAACGGTCAAAATAGTTAACTGTCATGCTGAGTTGACTTAGTGACTGGTTCGGACCTGCCAGGTTGAGTCAGATCAAGTGGTTCAGGTACGCAGTTTGGGTCAACCCGGATTTGGAAAACTCCCTGGATGAATAAAGCCCCACACGCGGGTGGCACCGTGTGACACCAACGGTGGCTACTGATTACTTCGGAGACCTATAGCAACCAATACGACATGAATTAAATCCAATCCATGCCAAAGTCGAAATTAAAATTGATTACGAAAGTGACTGGGGGTTACCCTTGGTGACCGAAATAAGGAGCGATGGAGGATTGACGAACCCACCGAGGTTTTTACCGGAATCGCGAGGGAAATACACTGGTGTGGGCAGTGCATCGAACTAACTCCTAGAATGGCCAGAAAGCTCGAAAAAATGAGGGGGATTGGGAATAGGTTCGACGAAGCGTCGAACATCTCTCACGGGTGAACGGCGTGACCAACCAGTAAGGGGTTGACGGGGTCTAGTTCACGACAACCATGTGAACTGATTGAGTTGGGTGGTGTTGAGCACTACTGGTCGGAGAAGGCTGGTCGAAGTTGGTTTGGGACGGGGGTTTGATAAATAGGGGATTTAGGGATTTTATTTTGGGTTGCTCTATTGGGGGTTTATTTTTCACCGAGTAATAAAATGATAAAATTTAGGTTTAAGACCCTGATTTTTCCATAGGTTTCAAAACCAAATTACAACTTTTAGAAATCTACAATTAGGTCCCAAACTTTTCCCTTGTTACTACTTTAATTCGATACTTTAAAATTAATAAACTTTAGCCCCTAAATTGGGGTATGATAGATAAAAAATGATAGGCTTGATTAGGGTTTAGGTTCAGGTTTGGATTTGGATTTAGGTTTGGGTTTTGGGTTTGGGTTTGGTTTCAGGTTTGGGCTTGTGTTTGGTTTCAAGTTTGGGTTCGAGTTTAGGTTTGGGTTCAAGTTAGGGTTAGAGAAAATAAATAGTGGTGGGTTTGATCTAAACAAATAGTTTGGGTTTCAGTTTTCGGTGTTTGTAAGGATCAAAGAAGGGTTTTGGGATGAACAAGGATGAACTTGTGTTTGGGTTTGGTGTTTGATCGAAAAAACAAGTTGGTTTTATGTTTTGGATGTTTGTAAGGGTTTGGCGAAGAACACAGATGAACACGGAAGAACAAGGGTTTAATTTTTGGGTGTTTGATCGACAAAATAGTAATGGATTTAGGTTTTGGTGTTTATAAAGATTAAATAATGGTGTGGGGAAAAACTGGGATGAACACGGATGAACAGGGGTTGAATTTTTTGGTGTTTGATAAAAAAAAACACGAAATGAGTTGAGTTTTGGTGTTTGTGAAGATCATAAGAGGGTTTTTGGGATGAACACATATGAAAAAAATAAACACGAATGAATTTCTAGAGAGAAGTCAAAGAATTTTGAGAGAATCGCAGAGTTAGAGAGAGAGAGAGAGCAAAATAATAAAATGAGAAAAGAAAGGAAAATGGTTGAAATTGAAAAGTTTTTACTTTTTATACGAGTTCGTTTGGGTTTGGGTTTTGACCCGCGTGTTTTTTAATTTCATTTGGCGTTGTAGCGTTGTCTCCTAGTTTTAAATTTGTTCAATTTAGTCAAATATTAATGATGAAATCCATTATTTTAAGCTTCATATTTAAAATTTGTCAATTTAGTCCAATTTAATGTTGTAATTTATTAATTTAAGCTTCATATTTAAAATTTGTTCAATTTGATCCTTATATATTTTCCAATTATTTCAATTAATATATATGTTTATATTAACAAATTAATATATAGGTTATATATACTAATGAACTCTATAATATATAGTTTTTATATATATATATATATATATATATATCGTATATTTTATATATACTATATAGTTTATATATACTAATGAACTATATAATATATAGTTCATATACACTAATGAACTATATATTATTTAATGATGCAATGTATTAATTTAAGCTTCATATTTAAAATTTGTTCAATTTAGTCCAAATTTAATGTTACAACTTATTAATTTAAGTTTCATATTTAAAATTTGTTCATTTTGATCCTTATATATTTTCCAATTCTTTCAATTAATATATATGTTTATATTAAGAAATTAATATATAGGTTATATATACTAATGAACTATATAATATATAGTTTTATATATCATATAGTTTATATATACTATATCGTTTATATATACTAATGAACGATATAATATATATGAACGATATAATATCTAGTTTATATATACTAATGAACTGTATAATATATAGTTTATATATACCATATACTTTATATATATATAGTTTTTATATATAGTTCATATGTAAACTAGATAGTATATATAAAATATATATGTAGTATATACTATATAAATAGTTTATTAAATAATGTATTTAACTATATAGTATTCATACATATATTATATACTTTGAATTTGTACAATATAAATTATAAAAATATCAACTATATATATAGTTCATATGTAAACTATATTATATAGTATATATATTTTATATATATAATATATAGTATATAAATATCAACTATAGTATATAATATATAAGTATAAACTATAGTTTATATATATAGTATATACTATATAAATAAACTATATAGTTTATATATATAGTTCATGTGTAATAATGTAAGCTATATATATTATATAGTATATAAATATCAACTATATTATATAGTTTATATACATATAGTTTATATGTAAACTATATAGTATATATAGTTTATATAGTTTATATATATAGTTCATATGTAAACTATATAGTTCATATGTAAACTACTAAACTATATATATTATATAGTTTACATAGTTTATATATATAGTTTATATAGTTTATACATATAGTTCATATGTAAACTATATATACTATATAGTTTACATATGGTATAAGTTAGTATAGATTGTTTATATATAGTTTATATACTATTATATATAAACTATATAGTTTATATATAATTCCATAAATTAACCCTAAACCATATATATATATATATATAATTTATAAACTATATAGTTTATATATATTAATAAACTATATAATTTATACATAGTATATATTATTTATAATTATTCATAATGTATAAATATAAGTTTTATAGTTTATATATAATTCATATATAAACTATATAACTTATATTAATAAATTATATAGTTTATATTAATATAGTTTATTTATACTATATATAGTTTATAATAATATAAATATAAACTATATAGTTTATATATATATTGTATATACTTTATATATACACTATATAGTTTCTATATCTAGTTTATATAATATATATATTATAATTGTTTCAATTTTTTCTCAACTTTTGAAATGAATGCAATTTAGTCCATTTTATAGATTTTCTTCACATTTTACAATTATTTGGATTTGATCCCTTTATGTTGTTTAATTATTTAAAATTTTATTTTTAATTTCATATGTGTTCAATTTAGTCCTTAAAATTATATTTGCATATGAAATTGGCCCCATACTTATTACTTATTTATATTTTTAATTGGCCCATAACTTTTTAAATGGGTATAATTTAGTACTTTTTATATTAATTTCAACCTCACATTTTAAAATTATTTTTGTTTGGTCCCTCATCAATACGTGTTGTTTAATTTATTTAAATTTTTACTTGAAATTTCATATTTGTTCAATTTAGTTTTTAAATTTTTATTTTTCATAAATTGATCCATGATTTCTTATATTCTTAGTAATTTACTCTAATCATATACAATTGGAAATTGCAATTCAATGTTCAAGAAAGACGAAAATAATTAATCCAAAAATAAAAATTTACATGACTTGAACTCAATCCGTATCTGATAGAGGTCCGACCTGAATGCCAATGATGTGACCAGATCTGAACGAGATCCGCCTGAAGTCCATATGAACCTAAATTAACCTAGCCTTTAGCTGTTCCGAACCTGAAAGTAACTCGACCTGATCTCGAACTATACTTGGTGTCAAATCAACCTGAAAATGACCCGACCTGATTTAACTTAGACCTGACCTGAGTCAAAGCATCAAATTTACCTGACTTAACCTGTATCTGATTTTACCCGACCTGACAGGATCCGACTGAAACTTGAATGATTACCCATTTTACATCCCTACTCAAAATGATATATGTCTCTTTGAGGTCTAAATAGTCCTCTCAAAACGACGTTGTTTTGAGTCTTTAAATAGCTCTTTTGAGTTTAATTTTTATTTTATTTTTTCAATTTTCCCCTTTTGCTCCATGTCTCTCTCTAATCCTGTTTCTCTCTACATTCACTCTAGAAGTCAATCAACTACTGCAACTTTTTTTCATATGTCTTTGTTGAACGACCACCATAAACGATCAAAATTCATAAAAAAAAACTCCGGGCCACTCCTTTTTTTGGCTCAGCTTCACGATTTCAATGCTAGTTTTATAAAAAAAGGCCTTAAAACATGTGGTTCTACTCTTGAACGGTTCGACAACCCTCTCATCGATCACCCTCCTCTTTTGTTTGACCAATTTGATTTTGTAATATATGGTTCTCCTCTTTGGACGAAGCTCCATCACTCTTCAGATCAATGAGATATTTTTTTATCACCCAAAATTATCAAGCGTTAAAAGCTAAAGTTTTTTCTTCTATTTTCTTTTTTCTCGATCTCTTTCTCACTCATTTTTCTTTAGATTTCACTTCCGATATGATTGATCCCCTCGGTAATGATGAGTTTTAAGGGCTATATGGTGATCGTCAACTAGATAAAGGTTAAGTTGTTAGGATAAGGGATAAAATTTTTGAGATGATAAGGTTGAGTTTTAGTTTTGAAGGGAGAAAGAGTATCTATGACCGGCGAAAAAAATTGGAGTTGGTTGGTGATGGTTAAAAAGGCTAAGGGGATGTTAGGGTTTTTTTTGTAGGGATGGGTATGGGACCCGAACATGAATGGGTTCGGTTTTTTGTAAAAAAATTGGGTTTAAGTTGGATCGGGTCAGGTTTTTTAAAGGTGATGTTCGGGTCGGTAGGATTTGGTTTAAGATTTTTAATTAAATTATTATTTTTATTGAATAAAAACAATATTTTTAATTATTTCAGGTCAGGTCAGATCGGATTTGGATTTTATCTCAAAAAATCGGGTCTGGTTCGGGTCGGGTGGAGGGTATATATTGTTCGGGTCGGGTCGGGTGACGGATGTAAAATTTTTGGCCGGGTCGGGTTGGCCGAAACCTAACCCATGCCCATCTCTAATTTTTTGGGTTTAGGGTTAGGATATTTTATGTTAGATCCAAATTTAGGTAAATTTGGGATGGCTTGGGTTTGAGCTAGTAGAGTAAATAAGTTTGGGCCTATGCTCATATCTTACAAATCTCTTATATATATAATTAAACCTAAATTTTTCTATAATTAGTGAAATATTAGACAAAATAAAAAATTCTCTCATCTAATTTTTTGGTAAAAATTAGTTATATTATATTATAGCCAGTAACGATACGAGGATCAATTGTCAATCTCTTCCATCTTTCCATATTCTTTTCTTCATATTATCTTATATTTTCTATCTTTCTCATCTTTCTACGTTTTATTTTTCTTATCTGATTTATTTTTCTTATATTCTTTTAATAGATCTTTTTATTTTCTTACGAAATGGTGAATGCTTTTATCTTTTCTCATAGTAATTTTTTAAGGTTGGATTTGTTATCACTTCTCTAGTTAATGGTTATTTGATTATCTTGTTGATTTACCCCTACTTTGGACCCTCAGGCTAGTTCTCTCGTGTTGATATGTTCTAAAAATCACATTATTTATGTCGCACTTCAGTTATGATAAAGTCAGCTACTAATGTGTCATCATGTTATACTGTTATGTTAGTGATAATTGTATTTATCCTTTATTGTAAACATTGGTATTTGTTTATACGTTTTTGTCCAGTTCCATCCCAACGTTGTCTCAAGTGAGACAGATAGATAACCCTGAGGATTTAATCATCATGCTCGAAAGACTTACTCATAGCCCGAAGGACTTACTAATTTTGAATATAGTTTATTGGGTAAAAAGCTTTGGAAATCGCTATCTTACTCTTCAAAATTTTTATTTTCTAAAAATGCTAAATGAGAAAATTTGAAAACCGCTTTCTCATTTTTTTTCAAATTCATGTGAAAACATCCTACCGAAGGTCTTACGGATGCCCCGAAGGACTTATCATCTAGCTCGAAAGACTTACATATGACTGAATGACTAATCATCATGCTCGAAAGACTTGCTGATGGCCCGAATGTAACCCCCTCAGACCGATGCGGATAGCCCGATCCGATCTGGAGTGTCACATTAGGGCCACCGGAGCGACCCACTGTAAAAATCATGAAATTTTAAAACTTTTGTCAAAACATGTAACTCATAAAATGATTTATTATTATTCAGAAATAAAACAGGATTTTCATACTCAGATATAAAACAAAATACAATCTACATGCCCCCTAATCACATGTACCATACTCTGTAAACAACACTAGAAGAGCTCCCTTACTGAATTCAATAGATGCACTGGTACAAGTCTTTAACCTGCAATGATGAATAATAGAGTGAGCTTCGGAAAGCTCAGTAATACAGAACTACCAGGTGATGCTACATAACATGCAGATAAATGGGAAACCATAATTTCCTTATTGAATCAAACGTATACCCGTTGCGGAATAATCTGGGGTTCTATTAGTAGTTCATCGAGTAGAAACCATGAAGATCACAGTTCATAAGAAGCATTCACAGTATCACGTTTTCATGAGATCGAATAGGATGTCTAGTGTGTTCCAACTGTACGATAAAATCATAGTAGGTACAATAAACGAGTAATAGTTCAATAAATCATCATAAAATCATAATGAAGTTTCACTTTTGAAACTCGTAGTTTAAATCCTTTTCATGTACACCATCCGCAATTCCTCAGAACTACGTCCGTAGGGCTTACCTTAAGCACACAACAAAAAGGAAGCCACCTAAGGATATAGGCTTTGGACCTGTATCCTTAGTCCCGTAAGTCCATAGGGCTTACCCTAAGCACACGGCAAAAGGGAGCCAACCTAATGGAACATCTTGGGGCCCGTGAGCCTACCCAAAAGTCACATTAGGTCCATAATCATCGTTATCATTTATCAGTGAAAACCAATAATCATATATCAGTCATAGTCCATAAACCATCACCGGTAAGTCGATGCATCATAAAACAATAACCATAGATTTTAGTGTACCACATTTCAAAACAGATAAAATAATTATGTAGTACATAGGGAACACACTAGAGGATCCAAGTATTTTTCAGAGGCATTTTGTAATTATCGGTAAGGATAACATGAAACTCGTGCAATTTGATAGGATTCTAAAAACAAGGTCCTATTGGAGAGAATCGATTACTAACCGATATAATCAGACATTTAAAGTTGATACTTTAGAATTCCACTATGATTCATGTGCATTAGGAAAGCGTTAAGGAATAATCGGAGTGATTTGAGCTAATAAAATAATAATATACTAAAACAATTATTTACCAATCATACTTTATATCCTTTCACATATTTTAAACTAAAATAAATCTAACCCCATATTGGGGTGTGACACCGAAAGACTTACTAATTTGGGAAATAGTTTACTGGGTAAGAAACTTTGGAAATCGCTTTCTTACTTTATAAAAATTTCATTTTCTGAAAATACTAAATGGGAAACTTTGGAAATCACTTTCTCATTTTTCAAATTCATATGAAAACATCCTGCCCGAAGGTCTTATAGATGTCCCGAAGGACTTATAATTTTGCTCGAAAGACTTACAGATTACCAGAAGGATTTAAGCATCATGCTCTAAAGGTTTACTGATGGCCCAAAGGACTTACTAATTTTGGAAATAATTTAGTGGGTAAGAAACTTTAGAAATCACTTTATTACTTTTCAAAAATTTCATTTTCTGAACATATTAAATGAGAAACTTTGGAAATTGCTTTCACATTTTTTAAAAGTCATGTGAAAACATCTTGCTCGAAGGTCTTATAGATGACCCGAAGGACGTATCTTCTTGCTCGAAAGACTTACAGATGACCCGAAGGATTTAAGCATCATTTTCGAAAGGCTTACTGATGGCTCGAAGGACTTATTAATTTTGGAAATAATTTACTGGGTAATAAACTTTGGAAATTGTTTTCTTACTTTTCAAAAATTTCATTTTTTTGAACATATTAAATGAGAGACTTTGGAAATCGCTTTCTCATTTTTTCCAAATAACTTAATGGTTGGGTAACATGCCCCATTTCAAAGTAATGCTTCTTCTGTGGATTAGCCTCATGTTCTTCAGGTTCTGCCTCTCTAAACATGATTCTTTATATTTTTTGTTTGAGTTCTACCTTCAACTTGTTAGGATTTTGACATCATGAATCTTCTCTTTTCACTTGAAGATATGTAAAAACCATGTGTTTATGTGTGAAATACGAATGCAATTAAATGTATAAATGTAATGCATTTTCTTTTATGCAAATGATGTTCTCATGCATGTATAAATGTTGATTCAAACTTCATTTGACTCCAAAGTGGAGAACTCGATCTTCTTCCACTTGATAACTCATCTCCATTTTACTCACATATTAGTGTAGCAACTTATGATTTCATGCTTGCAACCTTGAAGATCCATCTGATCATCTTATGTCTTTCGCATCTTTTTGCCTCTTATTAGCATTATAATCTCAAAAGAAATGCTTCATTTCTTACTGCGGTCAGAATTATAACCTTGACGCCCCTTTCTGACCCTGACTCAATTGCACTATCAGAGTTATTTTTCTAGGACCCTACAATTAATTAGCGCTCTATTGATTTTCTCTATAAGGTATGCTCTTCTCAAATTAATGGTCTATCCCTAACACTCTAAGTTGTGAGGCTCATTCTTAATGTCTTTTCGGTATGAACCTTGTTATCTCAACATGATTTGTGTTTCTGGTCATGCCCCAAAGTGGGTATTTTCATGACCCATCCCTAATTGAGTTCCAAAATTTCATCCTTGATTGGTCTCACTCTTACATTCTACATGAGCTGGGCTATGTGCCCCTTTCAAATAAGGTAATCATCTCTTTCTCGACGAGTTATTGATAACGTCACGAGGAAGTGTTACAAGTTCTATTCTCCAGTCCTTCTGATCTCTCGGACCACTTGCTTTCAAGAATGTGGAGTGCTTAATTATTCTGGCATCGTTTATTTTTTTTCTCTAATAGAGGAAGAATAGGCTTCACATGCTTCAAAGACCTTTTCCACTTGAGATTGTTCTGTTTAAAATGTTTTTCTCGTTTCTTTTACTTTAGAAATCAAAGAATGAAAGAATTTTATAAAGTACTACTCCTTAATTCAAGCTCACAAACGAAGCAAATCATAAGTTCACAGAAAATCAAAGGAATCAACAACTCTTTAAATATTTTCAAAGTTATAGCTCTTTGACAAGTGTCAAAATTGATGAGTTGGCTTCCCTTTTTCCCAGGTTTTAGTCATCGAAGATGTCCTTTCTTTCTCGGTCATTGTGAACATTATAATATGCCACTTTTTCTTGGCTTGGTATTTTAACTGGATGTGGACAAAATGACGCAACTGATATATTAATTACTAGACTTTCTAGAACACTTCTATTTCAGTTCTTTGAAATCTTTCATTTGTTCAAGCTTCACAGACACTCTTAGCAGAGGTAGTGCAGAGACATCAGTCTAAATATAAAATCCTGAGTGCTTGTGTGAGGTCTACTATAACAGGTGTTCCTCAACTCCCTTAGTCCATTTTACTAAAACTCATTATTAGATAAATTTAAATTGCCATTGTTTGGCTAGCTGATTTTAACTTTATTATAATTACCTTTATCGAGCTAGTTGAAGGGTTCATCTCATCATAAAGTCTTAGACTTTACAATTGTAGTGGAACAAACACCGAACTACCGAGTACCCGAGCAATGTCATGGTTTAAATATAATCTATTAATAAAGCAGTGCTTTTGAGTTTCCTCTATAACCAATTGCTTTAGTGGAATATCTCAGCTTTATTGTATAATTTATAATAATAATAATAATTCATTAACCTTTTGAGTATTCATATTAGAATTTCTTAAGCTCATCGAGAAGAACCAATTATAGTCTATGTGTCTTTGATGGTCAGACAATCCCATATTTAGAGTTCAGTTCCCAAACAACTGACCTATACTAAATCCATCCACTATACCATTCCATTTGTGAAGATTAGCATAATCACTAAATATCCTCAATAGAAATGTAGTCTAATCAGTTTTAAAATTTTATTCACAAGAGATGCCCCATGTTGTCCGCTCTTATGCATACCTGAATACCAAGCCTCTTGTTCATTTCCTCATGAGAGGAGAAGGCTACATTGGTCCTTGTAAGAGAAGGGTAGGGTGTTCGAGTGTGTCTCCTTGGTATGGTAAAGGGTCATTGTTTTATCAATTTTCAATCTTGTCATTTTGTTAAAGATTTATAACTCTAATAACTTAAAGAGTTTTTAATTCAGTTGATATTCAAAGAACCGCAAGATTGCAAATTTGATTCAATGCTCACCATATTTAAAGTAGCACAAGTTCATTTAAAATATCCTTAAAAAAACTAAGAAAGGACAAAAAACAAATTCAAACAAGATGCTGCAAATGGAATAAAGCTCCATGATAGATGAAATGATCTCTTCCCAATTTAATTAGGATGGCCTATTACTCATCTAATGTTGTGGCACTTGACTCAATCCAATGTTACATATCGTGATTTGATGCCCAACTCGAGTTCGTCATCCACTATTCCACCAGTTCTTGTGTCAATGTCCCATTTTCAACAAGCATCTATATCTCCTTTAATAGCAGCATACAATTCTCATAGAATGCCCAGATGCCCTAAGTGGAAATCACAGACACTATCTTGATCATAGTTGTGGGCAGAAAGCTTTGGTGGCACTTTCGTTGGCATCAGTGTGAGGTATTGACCTTTAATCAAATGCGGTACAGATCTGAAATAGATGCTTGGAACACCTCCAAAGTATTTCTCAATCGTGAGACTTTCTTTGGTCAATCCGAATGACTAGCTACTCTTTTTCTTTTGTGGTTGTTGGGGCTCTAGACGTGATATTCATTTACATAATCAACTTTCACTTTTTGATCGGTTGAGCTTTTGGAAGTGACTTTTAAATTTCATTCGCTGATTATATTTTCAATTAATTCCCCAACTATCACAAGAATGTTGAAGTCCCCTGTCGAGTTTGCTAACATTAACTTGAAGAAAGGATATGAGAGAGAATTATGAAACATATATGATATTTCTTCTTCTAGCATTGGAGGCTAAACTTGTGCCACCATTCCACTCTATCTTAGGGCATGTTCTTTGAAGTTTTAAGTGGCCTTTATCCTTATTCCTTGAAGATCCTGACACTTTGGAGCTAAGGTGTCAGCTAGATTAACCCATCTCTTGATCTGTTCTATATTCAAATGATTGTACCACATTACAGCTGGCCCAACGAGACTATCATGGAAGTAGTGAATTAGCAAATTATCATCTTTTAAGTACCCTTCCATTTTTCTGTAAAACATTCTCAGGTGAATTAGGGGACAACTGGTGCCATCATATTTCTCAAAATTAGGCACCCTAAATTCATATGGGAAGACCAAATCAGGGACCAGGCTGAGTTCCCTTGCTCCTAGTTCTTTATGGGAGGAATTAACACCTCTCATAGCTCCAATTGCTTCCTTCAACTTCTTGAATCCATCCTCAGATTGCTCATGATTGATGAGGATATTCTTCATGTTCGAGTGGGATGCCCCAGGGTAGGTTATTATTCTCGATGTATTAGTCTGATAACATTGATATTCTTTATCATCTATCTTCTTTCTATTAGTAGTCTTAGTTTCCATCACATGGATCATCTGATTCGATACATATTGTAGAGAACTCGATGTTTGATTCCTTATATCTTATTGTAACCTAACCAACTACTCTTGTAACTGATCTTGTGATCCCTCATGAGATTGTTCCATTGCTTCCATTTGTTTACTCATGATGATGAAGAAATAGTATGAACGAATGGCCTTGGTATTACTGTCACATAACCGTCCATGAATTATTTTCATATTTTCATAACCAATACATGTAAAATGCTTAAATAAACAAATGCAGTGCAAATGCGTGTATGTAAAAGGTGTCATTCTAGAGTGACCATCTTAAAACAACTTTCATTAAGCATAAAAGGTTTCGGTACATCAAGAAAACTTTACATATAAATGATAGCTTTCACTCTTAACTTTTTTATCTCTCTCAAAATCCAAGTTAATTTCCCCTTATGCTCGGGTGTTGAGTTGTGAATCTACTTTAATTCTCTTGCAAAGCCAGGTAAATCAACTAATATGTGAGCCATATTACTTGCTTGGGCAACAACTTCTCGTATTACATCATCTTTTTCCTTCATTTTCTGTGTCAATTCTCAGAGTTGTAGATAATATTTTTCTTTTTTCCTTGCAAGAAAGTCTTTGTGGTTACGAAGTTCTCGTACAAGATCTCTATAACCATTTACAATATTCATCAATGTCTCATTCTTGGCACTAGTGGCTTTTAGCTCAGCATCATTCTCACGCTTGTGGCATTGATATGAAGCTTCCAATTTGGTTATAAACAAATTCAACATCTAGTTTTTGGCTTGACATCTTCCCAAACCATTAATGGTTGTATTATGTATTCTTTCTACAACCTCCAAATCGTAGGAGAACTTCTTGGCTCGACCTTTATGCGCCTTGCAATTTATTCTCCATTGCTCAATATCATTTTTTGGTTTAGTGACCCCTTTTGCCCACTCCTCTGGGGTATTTCCTATACAAATATTTTTAAAGGCTTGATTGATTTTTTGAAAACCATTACGCATGGCCTCCATCTCTCTATTCAGTTTATCATTCTAAATCTTCAAATAACGCACTTGAGCTTCGTACTTTAGCAAACATTCTTCCCTTTGGGTCTCCTCACTGATACCCTTACCTTTGAACACTTTTGGCTCCACCTTAACAGGCCAATCAACTACCAAACTAGATCGACCTTTCATCTCAAACTTTAATACTCCGTGATCTAAAAGATGTTGGACTCGATTTTAAAAGGCAGTACAATTCTTGATTTAATGTCCTTGAGCTCCGGTATGATATTCACAACGAACATTGATGTCATACCATTTTGGATATGGAGGTTACCATGGTTTCACATAATATGGGCCCACCTCCCGGGCTTCTAAAAGCTTATCATACAACTCCTTATATGGTATATGGATAGAATCAAAATGAGAGTCACCTCTCGGCTTGGATTGAACTGGAGTCTTCAGGTTTATTTGTCCTGACGTTGTAAATAGACTCTTAAATGCTCACGAGTTCTAATTTAATGGCTTCTTTTCATCTTTTTGAACTTCTACAGTTGTCATCATTTCCTTGGAGTCTCAAGACAACTTGTTGATATGCATGGTAATTGTGTGTCATTTTTCAGATTTGCTAGGATCAGTGGTCCCTCACGTATTTAACATCGTAGGATCGTTCTCATCGAGCTATTTAATTTCTTTTGTAGAAGTCTCTTTTCGTTTGGACAAAGTAGTTATTCTATCCATCATCTTGGACATTTGTTCTTTTATCTCTCTTACCTCTTTTTTATCTTTGTTGGACACACGATCATTAGGCGCATAGCTCTCCACTATCCTCAGATTTTCCTCAAGATGCCATTCCCTAGCTGTATTATAGTTTAATTGATTGTGAATCCCTTTGTCCATCATGAAAACCTTTTACTCTGATGATCACTCACAAATCAACAACTTGATTATGTCATGATCATGCGATGCAAGCAGAAAGAAAGAAACATAAAAAAAAGTTAGTACAAATGATATAACAAGATTGTTATAGAAGCAAATAGCAAAATTTAATAAACTAATGCAAAATGATAACACAAATGCAAATGCAAATGCAAATACACAAGGTGTTAATTCCAAAAGCGATCACCATAGAACAACCTTCATCAGACCATAAGTTCTCCTTACAGTAGACAAACAAGCTTCATTTTCTTCATTTACTTGATCTAGGTCTTTCTCATGATTTGATATTGTCTTTATAGTCGTTGTTTGACTT
This sequence comes from Hibiscus syriacus, assembly GCF_006381635.1. Lineage (NCBI taxonomy): Eukaryota > Viridiplantae > Streptophyta > Magnoliopsida > Malvales > Malvaceae > Hibiscus > Hibiscus syriacus. The sequence goes on along the minus strand of NW_024062293.1, from coordinate 13,516 downwards.
CTCAAAGTGTTGATTCACCTATCTTCGTTTTAATTCACCTGTTGTAATTGTTGGATCTCTAGACCTCCATTTTCGTGGGATTTTCCAAGAGGAAAACGACCTTAATATCTCTTGAAGGATCTTCTCACTCTTCACTCAACTAGCATCTGACTATTTGGTACCATCTCGATCTTTGTTTAATGAGAATCTTCGATCGATCTTTGAGCTCTTCTATCATCTATCAACTTTGTTCGTAGGTCGTCGCCCTTACGGAGTTGACTATCTATTTATGAAACTATTATGTCGATATGAAAGTCTTCTGATTCGATCAATCACTTGTGAATTAACACCTTGTTTGGTTATGATGTGAAAATGAAAATGCAAACATAAGGAATATAAAAATAAGATAAAACAAAAGAAGTTTTTACAAAAATATTTACGAAAAGAAAAGATCCTACCCAACATGGTATCTACCCTGACATGCTTTTATAACAGTTCTACCCAAACATGTTTTCTATGTTTTGTTCAACGTATAAATCCTAACCTCATGCCATTTAGTTCATAGGGTTTGTACGAAAATATAAAACCTAACCACATACTCTCCTAATCCTCATACTTTTTCAAAATAAATAAATAAATAAGTTTGAGGAAAGGTTTGAGTGAGTTTCCCCTTTGTGACTTTTAAAAACAGGGGACATAATTTCATTATGAAATGGGTAGAGTTTCGGTACTACTGAAAGGGTCCTCGAATTATCCTTTGCTGGTGCCCCTTTGGCCTACCAAACCCTCGATCCTCACCCATTATAGGCTTAAGCGAACCAAGTTCAATTCGAGAGAATGCATTTCCCCATGTGCATGCGAGGAAACTCAATGTTTCACTCATAAACACGAGGCATATACACCCTAGAGGTTACTTGCTAAAGCCCATGCGGAGAAAAATACTTTTTCTCACGTAAGCGTAGCGTTCACCCTACCTAACGGGACCTAGGACAATTAGAAGACTCTAAATATCAAATGATTATAGCGTGAGTGGGGGAAACTCACAATCCTTTTCCTCGATCCAAAAAACCAACAGACTAAAACAAAGGTCGAAAATCTGAAACATGTAAATCACACTTTAGTACAACTAACAAATAAAAGATGCAACCAAAACATGAGGATCAAAATTTAAATATCATTCGAATTTACCATTTTTAGCTAAAAAGATGACGTATAATCGATTGTGGCCTGACTCTCTAACTTCCCTAGTGGAGTCGCCAAGCAGTGTGAATGGTCCTTAAGCTTTTTAGGGCTTTGGGTTTAGGGTTAGGTAGGTCGAATACCTAAAAATATATTTTAAAATAATTTCAAAAGATAAAATTGATCTGCGTTTAACCAGAAATTCATTTTGAAAAGGGATTGGGAGTCGATTATGTGTGGGGAAAGATTAGCATCCCACAACGCCCGAAATTGGTACCAAAGTGATTATACGTCATTTAAATTTTGAAATTGGCAAATTCGAATATACATTTAAATTATGATCCTATTTTAGAAAAATATAAAGGTTGTTCTTTTGTACGAACAATTTTCGAAATACCTTCCTTGTCAGTTAAGGGGGCATTTCTATTAATTCCCCGCACAAAATAATATTACCCAAATACATATATTAAATGTATAAAAAATAAATTCATTCGAATATGAAAGGTATTATTTATTCGAACAATTCTTGGAAACATACTCCTTGTCAGTTAAGGCACGCTTCTATAAACTCCTCGAGTAAAATAATATTTGAAAATATTATCACTAGTAGGAAATTATCAAATGTGTAAATGATGGGTTCAAATAATAAAAATAGTGATTTTTGGGATTAAACTATAAAACCAATGAAAGGTATGAATTTTAAACCACATTTGAGCCAATAAGGATTAAATCAATACATGACAAGAGAGTAAGGACTAAGCATGCTAATAAACCCAACCATCCATAACAGTTTATGTAATAAGCAAGGATTAAAATGAAAAATCCAAAAATAACAAGTTGAATGTACAAAAATACATAAACTCGAAACAGTTAGGTTTGAGGACCAAAATACAACACGCGTAAAATTTGAAGACAAAATCATAAACAGTAAATAATACAAAATAGGGCTAAAATAAAACATGCAGAAAATAAGGTGCTTGAAATAAAAAATGAAAAGTTGTATTTAGTGACTAAATTACAAAGATTACAAACATTGGGTGGCTTTCTGCGTGATTAGCCTCTGTGTGAAATTAGAATACCCAAGCCCCAAAACTACATCGTTTTGAGAAGGCTATATAATTCCTTCTTTTACCCCTTTCTTGGGTATTATTTATTTCTTTCTCTCGTTCCTTTCCCCCTTAGAGAAAGAAACTCCCACCTATCTCTAAGAAATCCAACGAGGATCCTCACCAGCCACCGTGCGCCACCTCTGGCCACCACGAACCCAAAATTTAGGGGCAACTTCGTCTCAACGCCCAGAGCACGAATCCAAGGTCTGATTTCCCCCAAAACGATCGGAACGATGTAGATCTAAGGAAACCCTTTCGGTTTCCTTATTTCCTGGTCAGTATTCTTCATTCCTCTCAATTTCTTTCTTTCCAGTGCTGCTTGTTTTCTCTCATTTTTATTTTCTTTCCCCCCAAAACTGAAATGTTTTCCTCTATTCTCTTATATTTTTATTGATTTTTCTTTCTTTTTCTTTTTGAAGAACCCCCTTTCTTCTTTTCTTTGTTTTCAAAAACCCCTCTCTCTTTTCGGTCCCCTTCCCCGAATCCTCTTTGTTTTTTATTCCATCAACCCTAAATTATTCTTCAAAAATCCTCCTTTTTATCTATGCCCCTTTGATTTTGGTGATGACTTGTTGTTTTCCAAGAGAATAGGGTATTAGTGCCCTATCTTTTCTTATGACAAAGCCCATATTTCCTCGGGATTTCTTTTACTTTATTATTATTATTATTATTACTTTTAATTTAGCCTATTTTGACTATTGGAGATGACTTCTCTTCACTGTAGATTGAAATGGCGGTGTTAGAGGCATTCGGCGGCTGCAGGAACAACAAGCAGTGAGGCGACGGTGGAAGACTAGGGTTAGAACCCTATATGGTTAGGGTTTTGAAATAGGTCTGGGTTTGGATCAATTTGGACTCAGATATGGGTTTTTGTTTGGGCCTGGGAGTTGGGCTTCAGTCTCAGCCATTTGTTTGGCTTTGTAATTGGGCCCAGTTGCAGGCTTGTTGTATTTGTTGTAAATTTGGGTTTGTATTTAGACCTACATAAAATAATAATAATAATAATAATAATAATAATATAATAATAACCATGACAAAAACGGACATCTATAGTTATTATTATTTCAAAAAAATAATATGAAGATCACTTAAATTCAACCCATTAAGTTATTTTATAGATTTGATATTAAATATTTGGATAAACTATTTATTTAGTATTTGTTGAGATTATTGCGGCTCTATGATCAACTAAAAATGTGCTAAGAGGGGATGAATTAACATATTGAAATTTGGGAGTAAAAGGAATTAAGATGGGAAAATTTGAACAATAATTTAGAGTGGTTTGACTTTATCAACCAAAGTCTACATCAACTACCTTAGCTTCATACTAAGGATTTCTAACAAATTCATTATTTTGCTCTTTCTTTTTCTAGGCTGAAGAGTAACCTTGGCAAATCTTTATTTTTTTTCAAAGGTAAAGATAGAACCACTCAACTATCTCTCGCCAATTGAATCCACAATTTCGAAAAAAAAAAACTATAAATTGAGATATTAGTATTGACGTGACAAATAAAATAATAACTCAAAAAAACAAAAGGAATGAAAAATATTATATTGTGATAAACCACCGTCTTAGAAGTAAATTCATTCCGATTCATATAATCGTTACACTAGATGTTGCTCGCTGAGGTTATCACAATCACTCCAAGAAATTGTACACCTGAAACGTAGAGTGAACGATGGTGGTATTACTCTTCTCTAAACTCCAAATTTCCGAGAGAAACAAACGGTTTGAAACGCAATGAAAACGGAGAGAGGACAAATGATTTTTTTGAAATGATTTGAGAAAGGATGAAAGTCTTTATATTTATAGGCTGAATTCACCAGCATAAAATGGATAATAAGGTTGATTGCAGCTGAAATTATACTATTGTTTATGATGTATTAACGGCTGCTATAACAATTGTAACGATAAAAAACAATGTTTGGATTAATACTGTAGTAATATCTATTTTAAATCTATTAACCGAAATTATAGCTTTGATTATTAGTAATTTAAAATAATGTTGTAATTAATATCAAATTAAATCTAGTATTTATAGAAAAAAATTCAAATTATAAGATTAACTTTGCTTAAACTAAACTTCATACTAATACCTGTTTAATTTTAATTTTTACGGAATCGTTAACCTGCAGTCCATTTTTTCTATAACTATCATAATCTATGTATTATTCATTAAAACTACTATCAGGTAAACTACTACAAACTTGTTTAAGCATAGTTCATATTAAAATACAATTAACACCTATATATATGCCAACTAGAAAATGAAAATATATAAGAAGGATGTCATTATTGATACCAGAGATATACTCTTCGATAGGTACAATACCGAATACTCCTTACTTTAATTATTATTAATTTAAAATAATGTTGTAATTAATATCAAATTAAAGCTAGTATTTATAGAAAAAAAAAGTTCAAAATACAAGATGCTTATAAATACAAAGGAGAAGAAACTTTTTACAGTGTTCAAAATTTCTAATGAAAAATCTTGTGGATATTCTCTAAAATGATAATACACACGTGATACATGTAGAAGAAACATGTTAACACGAACACAAACTGAACCGAGTAGAGTCGGTCAAGTAGACGGCAGCGACGACATGCACATATAAAGATTTTGTCACTCTACATTCAACATAGAAGATAAGAAAGTGCTTCTTATAAATTCATCTAGAAGGACATTTCTTCCCAGTGAGAGATTAACACTATTTAATTATTAACAACATTCTTTCATTAATGTGAAAGAATTCATTTTGAAAACTAAGAAATTTTTTTAATTAAAATGTGAGAAGAGCAATAGCGAGATTAACAACTTAAGTATTAGTGAACGTATCTTGAATTAACACATAATGAAAATGAGTAATTCTTCTCTTAAACATGAATGAGTCTTGAACTTGTTAAGATAGGGGTGAACTCATAACATAAACTAACTTCATTCATCCACTAAAGTCCTTGATATATCAACAAAAGTGAATTCTAATAAGTGTGTTAGAAAGATAACCCAACGTATTTCACACAAGATGACTAATTCTTATCACTTATATATATATTATCTTGATATAAACCATTTGAATCACGACTATAAAATTATTAAGAGCTTTTATGTGAGCTGAACGTCACAATAAAATCAGGTGAATTCTTTAAGTTCATTTACGAATAGAAACTCAACCTCTTTTATCGATGAATTCAATAAGTTCCCTAAAAAAGGAACTCCCAAACTCTTGGAATTGAATTCATTAAGAGTAATAAAACTCAACTTTTCTAGCGATAAGTTCATCTATTCCTTCTCATGTGAACTACCTAAATATTGAGTTATTAACACATTAAGAGTAGATATTCATCCAAAAAGGGTAAATTCATAAATTTTTTATCAATAAGACCACTTAAAACCTGAGCTATAAATATATTAAGAGCAAAATAACTCATCATTGTGTGTGTACATTGTTCGTCACATGGATAAGCAATTATGGACACTAACAATCTTTCCATGGTTTTTATGACTATATTTAACTTAATTAAACTAAGTTGGGCATCCACCATGAATTCCTCAACCAATGGGCTCTAGACCCATCCCCTTGATAGATCAAAAACTAATTTCCTACTTAACCATTTTTGTGTAGATCAACTAGGTTCCTTTCCAAGTTCTTACACTCTAAATGAGATATTTTTTTCTTTATTAAATACCTCATTAACTTGTTCCTTATACGAATGTGTCTTCACTTATCATTGTAAGCATTGCTATGAGTCATACATATCGTTGCCTATGAGTCGTATAATAAAGATACTAGAGAAGTCAATTTTTGCTATTATCAAGTTTATACCAACAAATTCCTAAGCCACTTAGCTTCTTGCCCAACTATGTCAAGAGCGATAAACTTTAACTTTATTCTGGAGTGAACGATACATGTTTACATAGTGAACGTCCATGAAATTACTTCTCTACCTAAGATAATGGCATACTCACCCATAGAGCTTACCTCGTCATTTTTTATTATCCAATTTTCATCACAATATCCCTCTAGTATTGCAAGTTAACCAACAAAGTCTATTTTGCAGCCCATTTTATCACTAGAATATTTTAATAATCATTTGAGTGTATCTAATGTTCATTACTATGTTTATGTGTGTGTATATATATATTTAGTCTACTAACATCATAGGCAATATTTATCCGAATATAGTTCATTAAGAACATAAGACAACTAATTAGCATACTTAATCTGTGAAACGATACTTCCTTTATTTTTTTAAAGAGATGCATGCTAGAGTCATAAGGATTTATCACAAGATCAACATCAAAACTATCAAATTTTTTTAACACATTCTCGATTTAATATGATTGATTTAAAGAAATTCTATTTATAGATTTAGTTATCTTAACTCCTAGAATTGCATCAACTTTCCCCAAATTAGTCATTTCAAATTTGATAGATATTAATTTTTTGTTTTATTAATGACGTCAATATTGATATTGAAGATTAACAAATCATCTTCATAAAAACTTATAATGATACAATCAGAATTAAATTTTTTTTTACATATGCATGCATAAACACTATTAACAACCAAACTGAAACAAATAATGGTTTTATGAAATTTACCATATCATTGCTTTGAATTTTTTAAGGCCGTTTAAAGACTTATTGACTCTACACACTTTGCCTTCCATACCTTGAGAAAAAAATCCTAGCGGTGTCTGCATTTAGATATATCGTCTAGATCTCTATTCGAGAATACATTCTTTACATCTATCTAATGTACTTATAGGTTTATGAATGGAGGTTAATGGAAATAAAGCAAAAATAATAGAGATAGTTACATGAGTGTATGTATCAAAGAAATCTATTCCAAATTTTTAAGTAAATCCTTTAACTACTAGTCTTGCTTTATTAATACCTCTTGGTTGAACAATATGGTCTAAGGTTTTCTTTAAAAATTTACTTATTACTAATATGTTTAAATCATCTACGCAAGTCCGCCAATTCCCGTATAATCATATATTATATATTATAATTTTTCATTATTAGAATTTCTTCAGAAACTAGCATCAATAGATATTATAGCTTTATTATATGATTTTTGGTCTTCATCTATCAGAAAAGCATTAACTATATGATAAATTATTAAATATTTTTCTCTTTCTAGACTCTATTTCTACACATATAGTATCTATATAAGGTATACTAGAAAAAGTATAGTCACGATTTTTTAAATGTACCATAAACATTTAAGTTAGGTTTCTTAAGTGAAAAATATAATATCTCTATATTCAAAAATAGAAAAATAATACAAAGATATGAATATGTATGTAACACTATTAGTATCATGCTAAATAAACACAACATAAACGGTTTTAGGATCAATAGTGGAAATTTTAAAAGTAGACAAACCTACTTTAGGAAGAATCCCCAAAACTTCTATGTATTTTAGATTAAAGGGATAACCTTTCCACAATTCATATGGGATAAAATTTAATTTATTATGAGGTACTCGATTTAATATGTTATTTGTTGAAAGAATGACTTCCACCCACATGTTATTATATAACCTTGAACTTATTATTAATGAATTCATCATATGTTTTAAAGTTCTATTTTTTATTTCAATTATATCATTTTATTGAGGAAAATAAGGTGTTGAGTATTCGTGAATAATAACATTCTTTTTACAGACCTCCTTACTAAAATAAGAGTCATATTCACCATCTTCATTGGATCTAAACCATTTATTCCCTTATCAAGCTAATTTTCTACTGTTATTTTATAAAGTAAAAAGTAATCTTCGTATTCATCTTTTGATCTTAGGAGATAAATCTTTGTATATTTAAAATAATAATCTGCAAAGATGTAGTAGTGTTTACCTCTCTATCTCTCACAACTTCTAAAGTTCGCTAAATTGTGTGAACTAATTCTAAGAGTTCAATATTTCTTTCAGTCACAAATTTAAAGGGAGGACTAGCATGCTTACCTTCTACACAAATTTTGCATTTGTTAAATTTATTTTATTTAGGTTAGGGAGTAGATTCATTTTAATGAATATTTTTAGTGACATAAATGTTCACATGATCTAATCTAGCATGTCACATATCAAGAGACTAAATAATATAAGTGGTGATATTATTATTCACATTAAACATAACACAAATAAACACTCATTTAAATATCGTTTCCCTATATAATATCTATTTCGAGAAACTACAAGTTTATATATTTCAGAGACTAGTTCAATGTTCAGCTTATTCAGTAACCCACCATTAATCAAATTTCTACGTAAGACATAAACTTAGAGAACATTCTTCAATGCAAAAGTTTTACTTGAAGTAATTTTAAGGAAAACTTTTCCTTTACCAAGTACTTATGAGCTGCTCGAGTTCTCTATGTATACTTATTCACATTTAGTCATGTTCTTAAAATTGGTGAACATTTCTCAATTGACATATAAATGTTTGGAGGCACCAGTGTATCCACAACCTAATTTAGTGATGTTTTCCATCCGATTTACCGCAAAAGCCACCATGGCAATGACATCATCAATGTTCTTAGGAACGTTTTCTTGTGGTTTATTTTCATTCTGGTCGTCAGAGTGTTATTGACATTGGTAGGCTTTGTGTCCAGCCTGTCCACACACACAACAGTTAATAGAGCTAATGGGCTTTCTTTGAGACTTATCTTTTCCTCACCTTTTGAAATTGATCACCTTGTAATGTTTTAACTTCTTCTTTGTATTGCCTCCATTTTTGTTTTTATTAGTTTTTGAACCTGAAGTAGAACCAAATTCCTTGAGATTAGCCTTAAATAGGAATTAACGATAAGAGTTTTAAACCTTATCTTTAATATGATTAGCCTCCTCAATCTTCATAAGTCCGATCAATTTATCTAAAAGAATACCTCTCTTCTTGTGTTTTTAGCGAATTGTATAGTTCAGACCAGGACTTGGGTAACTTTTCGATGAGAACGTTGGCTTAAAGAATCTCACAAATAAGCATTCCTTTGACAAGGATGTTAAACTCCAACTTCATGAAATTATGAACTTGGTCTATGATGGGCTTATCATTTGCCATATGGAAGTTAAGCCACTCTTTGATAACATATTTCTTGATACTCGTATCGATTGCTCGGTACTTCTTTTCCAACATATCCCAAATGCTTTTGTACTTTTTATTTGAGAAACTTTTCAAAAAGTTTGTCAGACATGTGACTCAAGAGATGGCTTATGATAATCTTGTTATCCTTCTCGAACTTGTTTGAGTAAACTCTAATGGAGGAAGAGTCAGTGACAACAACTATGACATCTATGGGATCATAAATTACTGGCATGGCTTGCGGTTTAAGCATGACATAGCCAAGATGAAGCTAATCGAAGAAAATGAGGATCCTTTAGGACAACATCTAGTAGTTGTTTCTATCAAGTGTATCAAGCTTTGAGAGATCGAAAATAAGATTGCTAATCTGGATCATCATTTTTGTAATATATTAATTTGCTTCTAACTTGTCGAAAAAATAGCTATAAAATGAGGTGTTAGTATTGATATGACAAACAAAAAAATAATTCAAACGAATGAATAAAAAATACTGTGTCGTGGTAAACCACTACCTTATAAGTAAATTCACTCTGATTGGTGTAATCGCTATATTGAACGACGCCCCTGAGGTTAACGCAATCACTCCAAGAAATTATACACCAAAATTTTGGAGTGGACAATGGTGGTATTACTGTTCTCTAAACATAGAATTTCAAAGAGAAATAAAAAGCTTAAAATGCAGTGAAAACGCAATGAGGAGAAAAGATATTTTTGAGATAATTTAGAAAAGACTGAAAGCCTTGGCATTTATAGTCTGAACTCACTAATATAACATGGATAATAAGGCTAAAATTAGGGTTGTAACAACAAAAAATGAAGTCCTGATTAATGTTGCAATAAAATCTATTATCTATCAACCGAAATTACAACTTTGATTATCAATAATTTGAATCAAATTAAACCCATCATTTATAGCAATAAAAATGTTTCAAATTAAAGATAATACATGCACGGTATGTGTCGAAGGCACGTGTTAACTAGAATACAAACACAAATTGAGATGGTCGGTCGGAGGGTGGTGAAGCCTGATAAGACCTTGTCACTTTACATTCTACGAGAAATATAAGCAAGAGCTTCTTATAAATCCAACTAGAAGCACTTTCCTTTCCAATGTGAGATTATATACCTTTTAGGACTGAGTAACGAAACCGAGAAAACCGAAAAACCGACACGAACCGAATAAAATGGTTCGATTCGGTTCGATTTGGCTTTAAACGGTTCGATTTAAAGGCTTCATTTTTTTTATTCGGTTCGGGTTTTCCATATGGAACCCATTTGTTCCATATTGAACCGAATAGACAATTTTTGTAAAAAAAATTATAGTTTCAAGTGATTTTTTCACTAAAAACCGAAAAACCGAACCGAACCGATAAAACCAGTTTCGGTTTTTTCGATTTTTTTACTATTCGGTTTCGGTTTCGGTTTAAATATTGAAAAACCGTTTATTTCGATTCGGTTCAATTTTTGGTAAAAAACCGAACCGAACCGAACCGAATACACCCCTACTTTAAGGATTACCAACACTATCATTCCTCAAATAAATATTTGATTGAATAAACTTTGTAAGTAACACATTGATCGAAACTGTAAAAGTACACAACATTATCACTTTGAGTTTCATTATGAATATTTAATTAATCATGATTTTCATATTTTATATGAAAATATTATTAAAAATAATAATTTTGCTTTAGAGAAATTCAAACCAATGTTATTTCATTATGCTAGTTATATCTGAAAAAAAGTAAGGTCCAAAATAAGATTCATGAGTGCTATTATGGTCCATACTTTATCTCGTCTTTTTCAAATCATATGAGGGAATTCTGAAATCCATTTTTGCTCCAACTCAACGCTAATTCTATTGAAATGTATTCAAGAAACGATTGTAAACTTAAGTTGACAAAAGACATTGGATGATAACACAATTTATTTTTATGTTTTTTAATATTTGTAATAATTTTTTTAATATTTTAATATTTTGTTTTATGACTTTTAATACTTCTTGCGATTTTTTAAATATTTTGAATACTTTTTTTTATAATTCTTAATATTTATTTTCTATTATTTTACTATTTTAAACTTTTCAAATATTTTAATCTTCATAAAAATTTTGAAATTTTTTAAAATTTTAATATTATTATTTGATGATTAAATAAGTTATTGAACTTTTTAAAAATCAATTAGGTCTCTCTATCATATCTTAATTAACATGTGAATTATTATGTTAACAAATTTAACTACAATGTTAACTTAATAATGATCTATGATTGATCCATTAGTCAAGATACTTGTCGATGTACAGCGGGTAAGGTGGTGGTTTATGATGATCGTCGACGGTTTACTCATTTTGGTGTAGGCGGACCATCGTTAGACATGGTTGTGTCAGATCCATGTCTGAGAGAGCACATTCGGCTGCTCTAGTATGGATGAGGAAGGGCCATCTAGATCTATTGAGAAAGGGAAGAAAGCCCCTTTTGTTAGAGAAAGAGAGAGAAAAAACTATCCTTTTGCCCCTAAAGCTATAAGGTGACAACTATACAGTGGTTATTGATGGTGATTGATAGACTTAGATGGATCCCTCATATTTTATTACTATTTATTTATTATGGATGTAATAGTTGTCCGTCTTGAGAGTTTTACACAATGATACAATGAATCCTGGATAAAGTGAATCTGAAATATTGTTTGTGTTAACGAAAATTCTAATTGAGTTGTAGTTATTTTATTGACTTTACATCGTGCAAATAATATGTCGATGGAACAAGAAATCGAGTAGGTGCCCTAAAGGTGGTTAATTATAGTATGGATGAGGGCATTTTGACTCTGTATAAATATAAGTATTCTTATAGGAGCATCTTCATATTGAGAGATTAAAGTATGTATCCCAACTTTGTTCAAGCGAAGTATTTAATGGATCATAAATTATCTCAATGGAGGGTTATAACACTTTCCCCTCCAAATCGAAAGAAAGCACTACAAAGTGATCAATTTTTAGAATTATTTATTCTAATTTTTAGTGTCTTTCGTTTTGTTTCCTTTTGAATAATGTTTCATTTTATTTCAAGTAATGGACCATTTCATTCCAAGAGCGTTATTTTTTACTTGTTATGATGTTTTAATATTTTGTTTCATTCTTTTCAATGTTATGGTTTTTGTTCCTATCTAGGTTATAGTTTACCCGTTTTGATTTAGGCAGAGAACTATGTCTTACATCTTATCAAAGTGAGGTATAGCATTTTGAGGCATTTCTGTTGAACGCATGAAGGCATCTCATTTCGAGGTATTCCTACGATCACCTTAGCATCGATCTAGCGGTAGGGTATTCCAAAGATATTTTTTCTTGAATAGAAAAAGGCAACAAACTATGAAGGACTTTGGCGGTCCACCCCTTTTCATTTAGGTCGAGAGTCACATATCTTCTCATTACCTGGTATCCCAAGCCATCTTCCATGAACTTTCAAAGGCATCTTTCATATCGTGCATAGTATAGATAATTCTATCACACAACTTATGGAAGAATCACAATGATTCATTCTTTTTTATTTGACCCGAGAGCCACAAAAATAAAATTTCCCCTACCTCACTGGTCAAGGGATCCGATAAAGTAACTTCTTATGTTGTATGAGTATAGGGGTATCATTTAAAGGCATCCACGGGGTTTTTTAGCGCCAATCTAGTGGTAGGGGATCAATGAGCATCTTTATGGCTTAAATGAAGGTCTTCAAGGGGAGGGATCTATGATAGTTCATCCTTTCTTATTTGGGTTGAGAGCTGCTAACTTCAATACAATAACTTTCAATTTTCAATTATAATTTCACAACTTTCACCTTTTCAATTTCAATTCATCTCTAGATAGATCTACTATGATATCTCTAGCAGTTTATCTCAACGCTTATGTGGTTCATAGTCATCTCTCATAACTTGTGGATGAATCTATATTCACCTCTCATACTTGTAGAGGAATTCATAATGATCATCTATCAAAACTTACGAAGGTACTTATAATCATCTCTCATAACTTGCAGAAGAACTCATAATCATTTCTCATAAATTGTAGATGAACTACGATCATCTCGACGCTCTCAATATAAAAGTGTGGAGCATGTGCAACCACTTATCATATTTAGGGGCATTGTGCAACCACTTATCATATTTAGGCGA